>NW_026998657.1:20000-251540 GCF_035044405.1 Drosophila montana | reverse complement strand
GTCGTGTTGATTGTAAAAGTCGAATCCTCTAGCCTTTCTTCCCACTTGGCTTGTGATGTTGGGTCCAGCTTTTGTAGGATAATCTGCACAATTATGCATCCAGCGATCTGTTCGGTGTTGCCCATGGTCTTTAATGCGCGAATGTGTGCGTTGAATTGGTCGGACAACTCCCTTAGCGCCACGGCCGATCCACCTGCCACCCTCTTGAGCCCCAATATCTCAAGTATGTGTGCCTGAAAAACCAAACGTCTATTGTTAAACCTTTTCTCCAATAAATTACAGTGCTATGGCATAATTATCGTTTGTTATTTCCAATGATCGAATTGCCTCCAGCGTTGAATCCTTCAGGCACGATCGAAGATGCTGCAGCTTTTCGATATCTGCTAAATCCGGATGATATTCTATGACGGTTGTGAACATAGAATAAAAGTCGGCCCAATTCTGTGTAACCACCACTGAACGTAGGCAACTTTAATGCGGGTAATGCCGGCGGTGCCTTAGCTCTGACTGTCTGCGCGGGCAGCACAGATTGGTCGCGAAATGTTGAGCAGGGCAATATTGAGACACGTTTTGCGATTTCACTCCGAACCGAAATTTCCATAGAAATTGCTAACTCGTCGAAGTCCTCACGCAATTGGCTACCAATTTCATCCAAGTCTAGCTCTTCGAGGCTAATGTGAGTAATATCAAATGAGGCCTGTAGCCGCTCGATTTGCTTCAGCCTAACACTAGGACCGCACTCATCAATTGCACTAAGTGTCGAATTAGTTAGAGCATTTTGAAGTGTTTGCAAACTGTCATAAATTGAAATGACTTTGCGCTTCAGAAAAGTCACCCTGTTTGCAGAGGGCACTGCACTAGAGGCGTTATTTTCTGCTGCCATTAGAAGCGTTGATAGAAAGTGTGTGCGAAACCAGCTGAGTACCTAACAATGGTGATCGCTAGTACATGTAAACCGCTCAAAAACAATAGCTGTTAGAACTTCGGCGAACGCTAGTGTCTTTGTATGTGTCAAATGTCGAAACATACAAAGACACTAGCGTTCATTTATGACATCTACGTTTGTACTCTTTTATATGACGAGTCATATTTTTCCAATATAAATGTCTTTTAATTTTCGCTAGCGTGTTTGTTATGCCAGTATGACCTTGAATTGGATCGCCATGATATGCAGACAGTATTGTTTGTATCCCTTTTTCGTTTTGTATAAGGGTCACCGGCTGGAGTAGCGCTACTCTCAATGATTTTAATATTTTATTGCCCATTCTTTTGAAAGTATCTATTGAAATTGATTCAAAGATGTTTTTCATGCGGTGCCACTTTGAGTGGGCTGATTTCTAAAATACCGGCTTGCGTTTCAAGCCTTTGGAAGTACTGACCTAAGTCAAGAGTTCTACTGGTATACAAATCGTCAACATCTATTCTTGCTATAACTTTATTCCCTTGTTTCAATAAACATTTAGATTCAGTTCTTCGCAAGGTCACTACTTTCCGTACTTCGTCATTGACAATGACTTCATGTACGTTGGGCTTAGATACATTTTTAAGACTCTGCCTTGGCAAAAGTTCTTTATTGTTAACTGTCACAGTTTTTATTTTGTCTACTTTGTTGCCTGGTAGTGACTTTCAGGACTTTGTTTTGAATATTCTTTAGTTCGGATATTGTTATCCGCGATAGGGCGTCTGCCACAAAATTGTCTTTTCCCTTTAAGTATTCGACCGTAAAATCATATTCTTCTAATTCAAGTCTCATGCGTGTTAACTTTGAGCTGGGGTTTGTCATTGAAAATAAAAATGTAAGTGGTCTGTGATCCGTTTCTACTGTGAAAAGTTTGACATATACATATTTATGGTCGAAAATGTGTTATTGCCCAATGAATAGGAGCTAACTCTTGTTCTGTTGTGCTTTTATTTCTTTCACCCTTTGTGAATGAACGTGATGCATATGCTATTGGGAGTTGAATTCTTTTATGGTTTTGAGATAAAACCGTTCCACAAGCTTGTTTACTAGCATCAGTTATTATGCAAAATTCTTTGCGAAAACCTGGATATTGTAATAACGTAGGGTGCATTAGCCTTTCTTAAAGATTTTGAAATGCGTTTTGGCATTCATCTATCCAATAGAAATGTACATTCTTTTTACATAATTTGGTTATGTGCCGTGACGAGTCGGCGAAGTTTTTAATAAAACGACGGTAGTAATTGCAAAATGAAACAAATCGTCTAGCGCTGTCCGCATCATGTGGGACTGGATAATTCTTGATGATGTCATATTTTTTATCATCTGGCAACACTCCTTTATTAGTGCATTTGTGACCTAGGAAAGTCACTTCGTGCATAAAAAATGAACATTTTTCTGGATTCAATTTTAAGTTGTATTTCGTACATATTTCAAAAACATCTGTTAAGTTTTTAAGCATATATTTTTCGGAACATCCTATTACCATTAAGTCATCCATATAAATGAATGCTTGAGAAGGTTCGAGTCCAGAGAATGCTATGATCATCATCCTCTGAAATGAGTTTGCCGCTATTTTTAAACCAAATGGCGATCGCGGGGAGCGATATGAGCCATTGCTCGTCGAAAAGGATACTATATTCGGATACAGCTGGTTCGACTATATTGTCGGTGATCAATTTCCCAACTTGTTTTTGTATTTAGTCTATTGGTTCGTTGTCTTTTAGTCTCAATTTTTGCTTATAGAAGTTATAAGTGGTTATCGATTCGGTTTCTAGTCCGAGTACATCACTATATTTGGTGCATGACTCTACTAACTGTTTTTTGAATTGGGGCAGAAAATTTTTCTTTAACTGAGCTAAAACGATTTCTTGAGTAGTTTGAACTAAATCATAGTTCGAAAGTGGTTCATTTTCTAGTTTGTTTATGCTGACCAACTGGTCAGTGTTAGTTGTATTTAATAAAATAAAAAAAAAATAGAAATAATGAATTGTTACCAGAACTGTATGTTATTGGAACATAAATTGGAAAATTTAAGTTTTTGGGTCTTAATATAAACCAATCTTCAGTTGGTTTGAAGTCTAACTGGCAATTGAATCGTTTTATTAAGTCAATGCCTATAATTCCATCACATGTTATTGAGAAAGTTGAATCTACTTCATGAAAATCGTGTGGAATTATATAGTAGTATAGTAGTATATTTGTAGCTCTATTGATGCTAGACCTTGGGACTTTTTAACTCCCTGGCCTTTGCCTTGGATACTTATTATTGTATCATTTTGGATGTATTGATAAACATCGGAATTTGCTTTGAGAAGTGAAATATCTGCACCTGTGTCTACAAGGGATGTTAATTTTCTTTTGGTTAGTGCATTCTGAAATGACACATAAATATTGAGAGTAAAATTTATTGAATGAACCTTTATACATAGGTCTCGTTGCTTAAAGGGTTCTGGGAGTATCCCGACGTGTTTTGTGTAACTCGGACAATATTGTTGTGTCCTCTGTTTGAGTTACCGCGGCCTCTAGAGTTTCCTCTATATCGGCCTCGTCCTCTATCATTGTTATTGTATTGGCGATAACCATTATAATGGTTATTACCTCTTACGCGGTAATTTCCACGGTTACCCCTTTTATGTTGTTGCTGGTAGAACAGGACAGTGTTCGAACGTCCTGTTGCCTCTGTGCAACTATTGACAAATTTGGACATATCATCATTCATGTTACTGAATGAGCCAGCCTGCATGATAAGTTTTACCTAATCAATGGAACAGTTGTTAGTCATTTCCTTGACAGCCAGCGTTGTGCTGTACTTAGTGGCTATATCTGATGATAAGCCTTCGTTGATATAGGCTCCTTCCAGAGACTTTGTCAACTTTTCTACTTCTTGAACGTATTGATTGGCTGTTTTATTTCTTTGTTGTAGATTTAGTAATTTTACTGAAATTACTTCTACTGATTCTCCTTTGACTTGGCTGTTAATTTGGCAATTTAATGAACAATTGTTTGTTCATCGCTTATTAGATTTCTTGCATTGCCCTTCAGCTTAGTCTTTATTAAATTGATTGGTACTGTTTCATGCGTGCCTTTAAGGGAATCAATTAGATTCAATGCGTCTTTGAAACTTTGTAGATTCTCCATCGAACTAACGTACGAGTGATGAGGCTAATTTAAGAAATTCTACTAGTGTTTGTGCCATGTTTTCTATATTTATTTCTTCTACTTGTTCAGTTTCCGTTGATTGTGTCAAGAGTCAATGAAACGTTACCGGCGTGTTTACTGCCAATGGTAAATAAAGCTGGAGATTGTACTTTTCGTTTACCAGATTATCCCTTAGACGTTGTAAAATGTCTGAAGTTTGGACTCTGTGTAAGCTTGTGAGTTTATGCTGCCACTCCTTAATTAAACTCCTGATTTCATTGTATTCATATACAAGAATATCAGTGTGTTTAATTATGTTTGGTTGAATTTTTTAGGATTTATCGAAATTATATCTATGCAGCTTTATTTATTCGACTATTTGGTGAAGAAGATATATCTTTAGAAGGAGGTTCATTGACGCTATTACAATGTGTATAGTTAACAGTATGTTTGTTAACTGCAAATGGGGCGTGATGGGGCGTCATTGTTAAAATGGGTGGAAAAGAATCCAAGACAGATGATAACACTGCCTGTGTAGTAAACGTGGTAGAAGTTGTAGATACCACGCCCCATTTGCAGTTAACAAACACACTGTTAACTATACTCATTCGGTGAACCTCCTTCTGAAGATATATCTTCTGCATAAAAATCACTGAGGAAACGCTACATGAGTGGGGCTAACGACTTAGACAAGTTCTAAGCCGCTGCTTAAATGCAAACAATTAAGTAGGGGAAGTGCCACATGGAATGGCACAAATAGTCGAATAAATAAAGCTGCAAAGATATAATTTCGAAAAATCCTAAAAGTGCCTAAATAAAAGCGCACCAGTTTTGCAACCAAACATAATTAAGCACACTGATATTCTTGTATATGATACAATGAAATCAGGAGTTTAATTAAGGAGTGGCAGCATAAACTCACAAGTTTACACAGAGTCCAAAACGAAAAGTACAATCTCCAGCTTTATTTACCATCGGCAGTAAACACGCCGGTAACGTTTGATCGGGTCACTCTTGACACAATCAACGGAAACTGAACAAGTAGAAGAAATAAATATAGAAAACATGGCACAAACACTAGTAGAATTTCTTAAATTAGCCTCATCACTCGTACCTGAGTTCGATGGAAAGGCTGAGAATCTACAAAGTTTCAAAGACGCATTGAATCTAATTGATTCCCTTAAAGGCGAGCATGAAACAGTAGCAATCAATTTAATAAAGACTAAGCTGAAGGGCAATGCAAGAAATCTAATAAGCGATGAACAAAAAATTGCTCATTAAATTGCCAAATTAACAGCCAAAGTCAAAGGAGAATCAGTAGAAGTAATTTCAGCAAAATTACTAAATCTACAACAAAGAAATAAAACAGCCAATCAATACGTTCAAGAAGTAGAAAAGTTGACAAAGTCTCTGGAAGGAGCCTATATCAACGATGGCTTATCATCAGATATAGCCACTAAGTACAGCACAACTCTGGCTGTCAAGGCAATGACTAACAACTGTTCCATTGATTAGGTAAAATTTATCATGCAGGCTGGCACATTCAGTAACATGAATGATGCCATGTCCAAATTTGTCAATAGTTGCACAGAGGCAACAGGACGTTCGAACACTGTCCTGTTCTACCAGCAACAACATAAAAGGGGTAACCGTGGAAATTACCGCGTAAGAGGTAATAACCATTATAATGGTTATCGCCAATACAATAACAATGATAGAGGACGAGGCCGATATAGAGGAAAATCTAGAGGCCGCGGTAACTCAAACAGAGGACACAACAATATTGTCCGAGTTACACAAAACACGTCGGGATACTCCCAGAACCCTTTAAGCAACGAGACCTATGTATAAAGGTTCATTCAATAAATTTTACTCTCAATATTTATGTGTCATTTCAGAATGCACTAACCAAAAGAAAATTAACATCCCTTGTAGACACAGGTGCAGATATTTCACTTCTCAAAGCAAATTCCGATGTTTATCAATACATCCAAAATGATACAATAATAAGTATCCAAGGCATAGGCCAGGGAGTCAAAAAGTCCCAAGGTCTAGCATCAATAGAGCTACAAATATACTACTATACTACTATATAATTCCATACGATTTTCATGAAGTAGATTCAACTTTCTCAATAACATGTGATGGAACTATAGGCATTGACTTTATAAAACGATTCAATTGCCAGTTAGACTTCAAACCAACTGAAGATTGGTTTATATTAAGACCCAAAAACTTAAATTTTCCAATTTATGTTCCAATAACATACAGTTCTGGTAACAATTCATTATTTCTACCAGCAAGATCCCAAGTCATAAGGAAAATTGAGATAAGCACAAAAGGAGCCTATATATTAATACAAAGTCAAGAAATACAAAATGGTGTTTACATTGCAAACACAATAGCAACATCCGAATATGCATTTGTCCGTTTATTAAATACAACTAACACTGACCAGTTGGTCAGCATACACAAACTAGAAAATGAACCACTTTCGAACTATGATTTAGTTCAAACTACTCAAGAAATCGTTTTAGCTCAGTTAAAGAAAAATTTTCTGCCCCAATTCAAAAAACAGTTAGTAGAGTCATGCACCAAATATAGTGATGTACTCGGACTAGAAACCGAATCGATAACCACTTATAACTTCTATAAGCAAAAATTGAGACTAAAAGACAACGAACCAATATATATATAAAATTACCGAAGTCCTCATAGCCAAGTAGACTAAATACAAAAACAAGTTGGGAAATTGATCACCGACAATATAGTCGAACCATCTGTATCCGAATATAGTATCCTTTTCGACAAGCAATGGCTCATATCGCTCCCCGCGATCGCCATTTGGTTTAAAAATAGCGGCAAACTCATTTCAGAGGATGATGACCATAGCATTCTCTGGACTCGAACCTTCTCAAGCATTCATTTATATGGATGACTTAATGGTAATAGGATGTTCCGAAAAACATATGCTTAAAAACTTAACAGATATTTTTGAAATATGTACGAAATACTACTTAAAATTGAGTCCAGAAAAATGTTCATTTTTTATGCACGAAGTGACTTTCCTAGGTCACAAATGCACTAATAAAGGAGTGTTGCCAGATGATAAAAAATATGACATCATCAAGAATTATCCAGTCCCACATGATGCGGACAGCGCTAGACGATTTGTTTCATTTTGCATTTACTACCGTCGTTTTATTAAAAACTTCGCCGACTCGTCACGGCACATAACCAAATTATGTAAAAAGAATGTACATTTCTATTGGATAGATGAATGCCAAATCGCATTTCAAAATCTTTAAGAAAGGCTAATGCACCCTACGTTATTACAATATCCAGGTTTTCGCAAAGAATTTTGCATAATAACTGATGCTAGTAAACAAGCTTGTGTAGCGGTTTTTCTCAAAACCATAAAAGAATTCAACTCCCAATAGCATATGCATCACGTTCATTTACAAAGGGTGAAAGTAATAAAAGCACAACAGAACAACAGTTAGCTGCTATTCATTGGGCAATAACACATTTTCGACCATATATCGACATATCTTAAACATTTAACAGTAAAAACGGATCACAGACCACTTACATTTTTATTTTCAATGACAAACCCCTCAAAGTTAACACGCATGAGACTTGAATTAGAAGAATATGATTTTACGATTGAATACTTAAAGGGAAAAGACAATTTTGTGGCAGACGCCCTATCGCGGATAACAATATCCGAACTAAAGAATATTCAAAACAAAGTCCTGAAAGTCTCTATCAGGCAACAAAGTAGACAAAATAAAAACTGTGCAGTTAACAATAAAGAACTTTTTCCTAGGCAGAGTCTTAAAAATGTATCTAAGCCCAACGTACATGAAGTCATTGTCAATGACGAAGTACGGAATGTAGCGACCTTGCGAAGAACTTGTTAAAGTTCAAGTTCAATTATGAATTATGCCATCACTAAGATTTATGAACCAGTTCACATTTGTTCTTATTCTATGAACCTTTTGTAATTACACTTCACTCTAAAATAAACGTTCGTCGTGTTCACATTGTTCGTCGTGTGTTCTCAGTTCTTATTTGGTTGCCTTATTATTACTTTGCCCTGTGCAGACTCTTTTACACTAACATTGGTTATGGGCCCAGAGTCACGAAAGTATTAATAAGGAAAAATGAGTCAATTTCAAATCGAAAAGTTAAATGATAAAAACTACGAGGTATGGGCTATACAGATGAAAAGTGTTCTAATTCACCAAGAACTTTGGAATGTAGTCTGTGGCAAGTTGGAAGTCAACGCAGCTGCTGCAAATACAGTTTTGATGGATGAAAAGGAGCTCGCGTGCATTGTGTTAAATGTTAATGTGGCGCAATTAAGCTATGTAAAAAATGCACAGTCCTCTAAAGAAGCGTGGGACAAATTACGTGAAGTGCATGTGCCGACGGGTCCGATTCATAAAGTTTCGTTGTATAAAAAGTTGCTAAACATGAAATTAGACATAAACGAAAATGTATCGCAATATATAAATTCGTTTATTGAGGTTATTGACAAGTTAACTGAAGTGAGCATTGATTTGCAAGACGAGTTAAAAGTAATTATATTGTTGTCAAGTTTAAGCACGGAATATGAACATTTCGTTGTTGCAATGGAGACAAGAGACTCATTGCCAGATTTTGATGTACTTAAAATAAAGCTATTAGCAGAGGCTGATAGAATATCACAAAATTGTGAAATGGGTAACAAGCAGCAAGCATTCTTCGTAGGCGCTCGTTCGGAGAAAAGAGAGCACAAGAACGAAGATCGCGCAAAGAAAGACTGGAAATTTAACGGAATATGTTTCAATTGCGGAAAAGCGAGAGAAACAAAAGCAGTACGAAAATCAAAACGAAGGACAACAGCAAAAATGCTCGTACGCCGTATACACAGCAATGCAAAAAGAACATGCAAAAAAAGCTAGTTGGTGTCTGGACAGTGGTGCCACTACGCATATGTGTTTTGACAGAAATTTGTTTGTGTCATTAAAAGAGGAAACATCACGAATTATGTTAGCGGGAGATAAATTCATAGAATCTGCAGGCAAAGGAGTCGTAAAAATAAAAACGCATAATTGTGAAATTCTGTTGCATGATGTATTGTATGTCCCGTCACTGCATATAAACTTCTATTCGGTCAGCAAAGCGTTGAAATTCGGACATTCAGTTGTTTTCAAGAACAATCGTGCAGTAGTTAAATGCAAAAACGGTTCAGTGTTACTAATGGCTGATTTAATCGGAAATTTGTTTTTGTTTGATGATGTGAATCAAAATAAATTGTTTTCAATGCAAGAAAAAGCAATAGTTTGGCACAATCGGTATGGCCACCTAAACTTTCGCAGCTTAAAAGAGCTAGTAAATACTGACACGTCCACGGTATTGACTTAAAAAACTTCTCAACTGAAATAAATTGCAACACATGTAATTTATCGAAAATCTGTGCATTGCCATTTAAAACGAACGATAAGGGTGCAACTAATTGTTTGGATTTAAAACAGACGGACGTATGCGGGCCTATAAATGATCCATCAATTGGTGGTGCGAAATATTTCATAACATTCATAGACGATCGGTACAAAAGAATTTTTGTATATTTTATGAAATCCAAAAACGAAGCACTTGATAAATTTGAAACATTTAAAAACCTAGTTGAGTGTCAAATGCAACACAAAATAAAAGCCATCCGTAGTGACAATGGCAAAGAGTTTGTTAATGGTAAATTCGATGCGCTGTTAAAAAGATGTGGCATAAAAAGACAGTTAACAGTGCCCTACACGCCACAACAAAACGGAGTGGCAGAGAGAGCGAATCGAACGCTAGTAGAAATGGCTCGCGCTATGATGGTCCATGCAAACGTTGAAGAATCCCTATGGGCTGAAGCTGTTGCAACTGCAGCTTACATACGGAACAGGTCTCCCTCCCAGGCACTGCAAGGCACTACTCCTTATGAAGTTTGGAGCGGCCGGAAGCCATCAGTGTCTCATCTACGAATTTTTGGGTCACCTGTCTACGCGCTGGACAAATTGCATCACAAGAAATTTAAGGCCAAAAGAAAAGAGTATATGTTTGTTGGCTACTCTCTTACTGCAAAGGCATATCGACTGTTTGACAAAGACACTAAACAAGTGATCGAGAGGCGTGACGTCAAATTTGTTGAAAGAGAAGCGCAAAAATTAGATGCTCAATCCCCATCTAATGACGATTTTACTTCTTTTATAATTAGCAGTAACATATATGGGGATCCCAATGTTGGAGCGGCAGCGCCAGAGGAGCTGCCAGCGCAGGCAGTTACAGCAGAGCCAGCAATCAATGAAGAAATCCAAAACCAAGAGCCCATAATCGATAATCATTCAGACGATGATATGGAGAATTATGAGAGTTTTGGAGATTCTGATTCAACGAGCAGCCCTGATGAAGAAGTGGACATACGACGAGGCCCAGGCAGGCCTCCGCTTATTCGAACTGGAAGACCTGGAAGGCCAAGGAAGCAGTACAACGAGCTTCATATTATGACAAACTATGACATGGAAACGCGAAATACAGCTAAGCAGGCGTTGCATGGCAAACATGCGTTTGAGTGGGAGGAATCTATGAAATGTGAGTACGATGCCCTCATCGCAAACAACACCTGGTCGCTGGTTGATCTTCCACCCAATGCAAAAGTTATTGGATGCATGTGGGTATATAAAGTGAAAAGAGACAGCCAGGGCAATATTGAGCGGTTCAAGTCAAGACTAGTCGCTAAGGGTTGCAGCCAGCAATATGGCGTGAACTTCAGTGAAACATTTTCGCCAGTCATACGATATGAAAATATTAGAATGTTGTTGGCTGTAGCTGCAGAAAAAGAATTATGCATCAAATGGACGTTTCAAATGCCTACCTCAACAGCGAGCTCACCGAGAGTGTCTATATGAAGCAGCCGGAACATTTTGTCAGCAAAGATTACCCAAATCGTGTTCTGAAGTTGAACAAAGCGTTGTACGGACTCAAGCAGTCAAGCAGAGCGTGGAACAGCACTCTAGATGACGCATTAAAGAGGCTGGGATTTAAGGCCACACAAAATGAACCATGCATGTATAAAAATATTTCTGAAGATTCGTACAATTTGATAGCTGTATATGTGGATGATTTAATAATAGCTTGTTCTAAACGCTCAGATCTAATGTACTTTAAGAAGAAGTTGCAGGAAATGTTTGACGTTCACGACAATGGTCAGTTAAATCACTTTTTAGGCATTGAAATACAGCGTGAAGGAGATTTAGGTGCTATCTCTATTCGTCAGAAACAGTATATAAGGTGCCTACTGGCGAAATACGGCATGAACGTCTGTCGTCCTGTATCGACACCTTTAGTTCCTGGATTCCAAATCAGCTGCAACGAAGGTAAATGCAGCAAAGCAGACGTGACTGGATACCAATCACTAATTGGATCACTTACGTATCTGGCCATCTCAAGTCGGCCTGATATAGCTCATTCCGTAAGTAAGCTAGCGCAACGGAATACTGATCCGCACCACGAGCATGAGTCCGCCGCAAAGCACATATTGCGCTACCTGGCAAAGACAATTGACCTAAAACTCCATTATCGAAAAACTGGTCAAGGATTGCACGCATTTGTCGATGCAGACTGGGCTAATGACAGCCTGGATAGAAAATCGTATACTGGCATCGGATTTTATCTTGGAGGTTCAGCATTTTCTTGGGAATCAAAAAAACAAGGAGTGGTCGCTCAGAGCAGTACTGAGGCTGAATATGTAGCCTTACCAACGACGGCAAAAGAGGCAACATATCTACGACGACTACTGGAAGAGATTGAGTTTCATCGTCCAACAGAGCCCGTGCAAATCTATGGTGACAATTTGAGTGCTCAGCAAATTGCAGCTAATCCTGTACACCATAAGCGAACAAAGCATATCGATATTAAATATCATTACATACGAGAGGTTTTAGCATTAAAAATTGTTTGTATTAATTATGTTCCCACAAATGAAAATGTTGCAGATATCTTTACAAAAAATGTACAGAAAGAAAAGCATCAGAAATTTGTTAAATTGCTCGGTTTGGTTGAATAAGAAATACTGTATGTCAAATTAAAATGTTAACTTGAGAAGAAGATTTAAAGTTCAAGTTCAATTATGAATTATGCCATCACTAAGATTTATGAACCAGTTCACATTTGTTCTTATTCTATGAACCTTTTGTAATTACACTTCACTCTAAAATAAACGTTCGTCGTGTTCACATTGTTCGTCGTGTGTTCTCAGTTCTTATTTGGTTGCCTTATTATTACTTTGCCCTGTGCAGACTCTTTTACACTAACAGAACTGAATCTAAATGTTTATTAAAACAAGGGAATAAAGTTATAGCAAGAATAGATGTTGATGATTTGTATACTAATGGAACTCTTGACTTAGGTCAGCCGGTATTTTAGATATCAGCCAACTCAAAGTGGCACCGAGTGAAAAGATCTTTGAATCAATTTCAATAGAAAATTTCAAAAGAATGGGCAATAAAATATTAAAATCATTGAGAGTAGCGCTACTCCATCCGGTGACCCATATACAAAATGAAAAAGGGATACAAATAATATTGTCTACATATCATGACGATCCAATTTAAGGAGGTCATACTGGCATAACAAAAACCCGGGCGAAAATTAAAAGACACTACTATTGGAAAAATATGACTCGTCATATAAAAGAGTACATACGTAGATGTCATAAATGCCAAATGTCGAAAACAACGACACATACAAAGACCCCAATGACCTACACTGAAACACCAACAAATGCTTTCGACATAGTAATAGTGGACACCGTTGGTCCACTACCATGATCTGAATATGGCAATGAATACATCGTCACACTAATATGTGACTTAACAAAATATTTAGTAGCTATACCAATTGCTAACAAAAGTGCAAATAATTTCGCAAAAGCAATATTGGAAGATTTTACTTAAGTACGGTCCAATGAAGACGTTCAATTCGGACATGGGAACTGAGTATAAGAATCAAGTAATATCAGACACGTGCAAGTACATGAAGATCAAAAATCTCACTTCTACTGCATATCATCACCAGACATTAGGGACAGTAGAACGAAGTCATAGAACATTCAATGAATATATTCGCTCATACATTTCAGCAGACAAAACCGATTGGGACGTTTGGATCCAATATTTCACTTATTGTTTCGGTTATGCATGAATATTGTCCATACGAACTAGTATTTGGAAGACTACCAAGACAGTTCATAGATTTAAATAAGATAGATAGAATAGACCCGATCTATAATATAGACGATTATTCTAACGAATTAAAATTTAGATTAGAAATAGCATATAAAAGAGCTAGACATATGTTAGAAAAAGCTAAGGCTTATAGAAAACTTAACTTTGATAAGAAGATTTCTGATTTTGACTTAAAAATAGGAGATAAAATATTGCTAAGAAATGAAGCAGGTCATAAGTTAGATCCAGTATATTTAGATCCAGTATACACAGTAGAAACAACAGAAGTTAATGATAATATTTTAATTAAAGATAGCAAACAGAAAAAACAGAGAGTACAAAGGTTAAAAAAGTATAATAACTGAAAATTTTCATGAAAATTGTCTGATCAATAAAATAAATAAAATTGAATACATAAAAACAAGAAAGAAAAGAGAAAATAATGAATTTCTTTTGCGAGAAACAAAACAAAAAAAAAAATAATAATAATATTAATAACAAAAAAAATTAATTAATTAAAATTTTTCCTATACAACTAATATATATATAAGAAAACAAAAAAAAAAACAAACACAAAATTTTTTATATTCAATACATTTTAAACAAAAAAACATATATATATATATACTACTCTTTAAATAACTCCATAGAATATTACGTTATTTCTCTAAAAGGGAGGTGTAGTGTGTATATGCCTTAACAGAACACCTTGTATCTAAATATAAAGTATGCGGCACTTAGTTGCATACAATAACAATTATACAGTCAACAAGCCCAGAGCCACTTTATGTATTGGCTCTGTCTCATATTACGCAGCGCGGTTCACTAGCCTCACTAGCTGACCGTTTATGCTTACGCTGCATATCCCACGCTCCGTCTGAGCGCATTTCATGAGCTACATATATATGCTCACTAACACAGGCATATGCAAGCTACACAATCTCCCTCTCTTTGTAGCTGTTAACTGATAACAATGGTTGTTGAAGCCAATCCATAATATGTATAAGTTATAACCAATCCCTTGTTGGCGAGTGAGTACCTTGCTTATATCCGTTTTAGCTGCACTAATTGTTTCAGCTCAGAAGTTATTCTCAGTTCCTATCTGGCGGGAAAATCACTTTATTTATATCCGTTTCAGAAGTACCGATTGTGTCAACTCGCAGTATCTTCACGTCTGATTTGACATATTAATGACAATCACTATATATCCCTAGTCTATGCGGCAACGCCGGATATCGTCCAGCATATTGCTGAGCTTGAGCCTCGTGTAAGTCTCATATTACGCTTCCGCGACGAGCGCGGCCACGAAGTCAGTGGTCAATAGCAGTGTGGTCAGCACTATTACATTATATTATAATGACTAGTAGCTAATTTAGTTGCTTATAGTTTACTTATGTTAACTACCACCTCTTTCAAAACAGGGCTGTCTTTAATCATGCATAGATTCTTAGCACCGCACAGATTTCTGCTTGGTTCCGCTTTCCTTAATTGTAGCATACCATACCACCACTGGTCTCATGCTTAATTCTGACGCAGGTTTTCAAAAGTGTATGATATACTGTGATGTCGAGTGACGGCGATGCAGCTGAGCCGGTACTTGATAAAGTGTATTATGTCATTACTTGCTTAAACTTAAACGCTAGCTACATTCATTAATGGTGATGCACTGATACCTGAGAATATCCAGTATCGCTTAGGCGATATATTGAGTGGGTGGGCACCATCACCAAGTGATGGAAATCCCCACGGCTCAACAAGTATGACGCAATCAAAGCAGCTCTCATCAAGGAATACACAGATTTCGATCAGTGCAAATTGAACAACCTTATACACGATGTGCAATTGAGCGATCTCAACCCGCCACAGTTGTTAAAGCGCATGAACGACTTAGAACGCACCCAGATTTCCGAAGAGGCCATAAAAGCACTTTGGTTGGCACGTCTCCCAGATAATGGAATAATAATATATTGGAAGCCCAGCGCCAGACATACCGCGCTGCAGAAAGACGCCAACGACGGCAAACTTCATGTTGAAATCGACGAGTCGCACAAGCAGTTGCGAATACTTGAATCGGAACCCTACTATCACTTTACGAAAAACGGAGCCACGCGTCCTGGTCGACACAGGCGCTAATTTTTAAAGATCAGACTTCTTTACGCAGCAAAAGGCACATGCTACAGTTAGCTTTGGCCTACGCAGAAAAGTGGGCTAACAATTTGTCATCGGCGACGTCACAAAACCAATCATCGGAGCTGATTTCTTACACGAGTACGAGCTACGGGTCGAAGAAAACTCCTTAAGGACAGCTCTACAAAGCAATGACCATTTTGGATTACATCTACGCGAATACAGCGAGTTGACAATGCCCTACAAGTACGCAGCACTCGATGAAAACTCGTCAGTACAGCATCACATATTCACAAAGGACCAACCCGTGGTATCAAAGGCGCATCGGAAGAACTCTGAAAAATTAGCAATACCCAAGCGAGAATTCGATTACATGATCAAGCAGGGTATTTGCAGTCCAAGCAGCAATCAAAAAGAATGGAGGCCATGCGACGACTATAGACGACTGAGCCAGCCAAACAGGTATCGAGTGCCGCATATGCATGATTTCCAATACAAACAAAAGCAAGTCAATCTTCACGACAATTGATCTGGAACAAGCATATCATCAGATTCCAATTTCCCCGGAACACCGCAAATTTCGTTATATGGAAGCAAGTGGCTATCATGTCACGAAGACCGGCATAACACCGAACAATGATCGGATACAAGCAAACACAGCTTTAAAGTTTTTTGCGATGCTGAATGTGTAAAGACGATGCTTACCTAAGGCAGCTTTTAAGCAAGGACAAATCCAAAAGTTAATCATAGGTAATAAAAAGAAAGACAATACGCCAATAGTGTGGAACGTCGACCAGACCAGATTTTCGAGCAGTGTAAGATCTATTTAGCACGCGTGACAATATTAGCGCATCCTTCTGCAAATGCTAACTTCAAGTCCAGAAGCAGACGCGGAATTCAAACAGCAAATTAATAATTCTACCCTACAGCTAAAACAAATCCAGCTTGACGACTCAAGGGCGTTGTCCTGCAACATTTTACACACAGCTACTCAATATTCCGTGAGGGTTTTCATGGATAAATAATCCAACGCATTTTTAATAACTGTTGAACGCCGTTTAGGAAAATCTACCGAACGATATCGCTTTGAAATTACAAAATACAAGAAAACAATCTTCTTTGCTTTACCTGTCTATTGCTTCTGTTCGACTGCAGAGCTCGAGAACAATTCCTGCTTACACATTATCGTAGAGGCTTGCCACTGCTAAGATGAGCAACAACGAGATCAACGCTTAACAGTGATCTTTACATAAATTAAGAGCAACTATGCGTGTGAGAGACATCGCTGCACTCTGCACGTTTACTCGTCTTTTGTAAGTCTGGCGTTGCCAACTCCTCGAACCAAACGATGCTTGGCGGCCTTCACGGCGGCCTCCCACAGCCCTCCGAAATGAAATGAACACCCATTCGTCGCCTCGCTCCGCTGCGTATTTCTGTATTTGCTGCTTCTGGCCGTTAAACGCTGCCTGGAGGTCCTTCAGGACGTTCGCTGCTCCCACGAAGTTGATGGCGTTGTCGCTGTAGACTTTCTGAGGGAGACCTCGTCTGCCGATGAACCTTTTAAATATAAACAGAAAACAGTCAGTGGAAAGATCAGCAACAAGTTCCAGGTGAACCGCCTTAGACGCAAAACAAACACTGACGGCTACATACGTTTTGATTGGGGCTCTCCCTCGAATCTTAAGTCTCACATAAAATGGGCCACAGAAATCTACGTCACAAACTAAGAATGGGCGAGCTTCACGTAGTCGATCAGCTGGCTATTGCCCATAATTTGGCCTTGTAGTTTTGGCTTGTACCGGTAGCAGTGCACGCATCCCTTAACAATTTTGTTGCAAGCTTCTCGAGCATTAATAATCCAGATTTGTTGTCGTAGAATTGAGACCACAACTTTGACGCCGGCATGGTAATTCTTTATGTGGATGTTTCGAAGAAACAATTCGACGAAATGAGATTTCCGAGACAGCAGTATGGGAAACTTAGCATCATATGAAATGGATGCCTTTAGCAATCTTCCACAAGCTCGAATGATTTTGAAATTGGTTTCTTTTTCTACAATTTGATGTACGAATAGGTTCAAACTTTGAAGATGAGGTGCTAATGTTACTGATTTTTCTAGTTGGACCAATTCGTGACCACGCTCAGACATTTGCACCACTTGTCCTAAAAATTCAGGACCATTAAACCAGAGCGAACAAACCAAATCGTCCAGATCTGTGCCCCTAGAAACAAGATCAGCTGGATTTGCTTCTGACGGCACATGACGCCAGTGAGCACTAACAGAAAGTTCTTGTATGTCTGCTACTCTGTTGGCTACGAAAGTTGCTAATGAGCTCTTTTAAGCCAGTAAAGGGTGACTTGACAGTCTGACCAAAAATTAACGCTCTCTACCTTATATTCCTCAAAGAGACAAGCGATTTGAGACCACAATGTTGCCAACAGATGAGCAGCGCATAATTCCAGTCGTGGAACCGATTTAGTTTTAAGGGGGGCCACACGAGACTTTGATGTAAATAGCTTCCCAACTACTTTCCCCATATCGTGGGTGTGCAAATAGATGAAACTGCCATAGGCATGGCTAAAAGCATCTGCAAATCCATGAATTTGTACGTTCTGGTATCTGGATTGGAAAACATGCCGAGGAATGGAAATTTTATATAATTTGAATGGGGCTTGCTTAAATTTTTTCCAGGTTGTGTGTAGACTTATGGGAATAGCTTCGCCACAATCCAACTTCATCCGCCACAAGTCCTGGGGCAAAATTTTTGCTCTTGTAATCAAAGGACACAATAATCCTAACGGATCAAACAATCGAGATGCAACTGAGAGAACACTGCGCTTAGTTGGCTTTAAAGAATTATATGAGTCCACAAGAGAGTAATTGAGTGCATCAGTTTTGGGATTCCACCTCGTACCAAAAGTTTTGACAGATGCCAAAGGATCAAATTCTAGCGACTTTTCTTTACTATTTCCAGTCAGCAAACTTTTGTGGTGTGTGGCCCATTTGGCTAACTTGAAAATCCCAAGTTTTAAGACACTTCCAACTTGATTGCAAATAATCTCGAGCTCTTTTAAACCATTTGTTCCACATTAAAATCGTTTTTGATTACGTGAGAAGCAATTGGGTGAGATTCTGCGTAGAGTTCTGCTAGTTCAAAAAGGCAAAAGGCCAAAGAGGGAGCGGAGGCAGTGCCGTAAGTCACTGTGTTGAGTTGAAATGTCTGTTAACTTTCTGATCTATATTGCCTCCTTACAATTAACTGAAACTTTCGATCCTCCTTAGCGATGTCTACCTGACGATTCATTTTTGAAATGTCGGCTGTCAAAGCATACTTATGCAACCGAAATCGTGCAAGGGTTAAATATAGCTCCCTCTGAATAGTTGGACCTACCATCAATCTCTCGAATGACGTTGACGTCTTGCTTGGCGCATCGAAGACTACGCAATTTGGTGGTCATACTATCAGGACACAGGACGCATTGATGGAGAATGTAATAATGCAGTCCTGGAGGTGTTGACGTAAGCGGTGACAGATGTCTAAGGTCACGATATTCTTTCATAAAATCGTTATACATATTTCGCAGTACGTCATCCTTTTCAAGTCTGCGCTCTAAAACCAAAAACAGACTTTTTGCTATCTCAAAAGATAATCCCAATATTTTGGACTCGCTTTAAATGGCATTTTGACCTCAAGTCTGCCAGATTCTAATCTACGCGCAGTCTGTTTAAAATTTCGTTCCCATTCAATTTGTTCAGCTGTATATGCAGCCTTCGACTTATCTGGGATCTGTTCTAATTCCCAAAATCGTTGTACTAGAGTGTCATGAGAACTATTGTCACTTTTGCTTGCGGTTATGTGCCTTGCGAACATTTCCCTGACACAACCCATCTTAACAATGTTTTTTGAATCGTTGGATGTTCAGGAGACATCTTTATTTGGCCAACACAAAGTATGTAGAAAAACTTTTCAGCACTTAAAAGCAAGTCTACTCTCGCAGGCTTGTGGAATCAAGGGTCGGCCAGTTCAATATTTGGAGGTATATTCCACTTTGAGGAGTGAATCTTCTGGTCAGGTTGGTATGTAGAGACAGCACTCAGAATCCAATAATCAGTCCCAAAAGTATGAGAATTCAAGCGCGATTGAACTGTTGTATGGACTTTGTGATTGATGGTCGATGCAGTGGTACCCACTGTGACAATTTTCAATGACGCATCTTCACGACGCAGACGTAAGCGTTGTGCTAAGTCCTCGCTCTCTTTTCACTTCACTACAGCTGTGGCTATGATTACCTGGTTGGCACTAAGAACATGACTTACACAGTCTGTTCCAGTGGAGAAGCTGTGGCGGAACTAGAGGCTTGCGTTTGCAAATTCTTGCTCTCATACCTGTGAAGTACAGTGTAGTGTGGCTTTGAACACACTCGATATTTCGATCCTCCACATTTTTTTACTGCATGCCCCTGTTTTAAACAGTAGATGCACAAGTTCTGTTGCTTCACAAACCAAAAACGTTGATGAACAGGTAGAGCGCTAAACGATTGACAGTTGCGAGACTATGATCAGTGATCAGTGAACAATAGCTGCACTTGGTAACTGCTTTCTGATTACCCTTAGAGCAGGAAAACGAAGATCTGATTTGTCCCTTATTAGCCTCTTGTCTTGGTTTCGTTTTGCCCCTAGTTGACTCTTCGGCAGCTAAATGTTGATAGCGCTGATTCAATTTAGCAGCGCAATCTGACCACGATGGCAAACTATCATAGTCAAGCTGTTCTTCGAATCGAGATTTCGTTACATGGTCTACTTTAGACATTGCCAAGTGAATTAACATTGCACTTGCAATATCCTTGTCATCGCCTAGAGACTGCAGAGACGAATACAATGCTGATATGGTATCTATAAGACCTCTAAGACTTGAGGCTGAAGGTTTTGTCATTTGTTGTCATAAACATAAACCCTTAAACTTTTCATAATTGCAGTCTATGATTTGAAATACCTTTACTGTTCCTAATGCCCCATCGAACAAGCAAAAAATTTAATGGTTAAATTTCTCGACATTGAGTGTGGAATCATTGTGCACCAGAGTTTCAAAAAGACAAATAAAGTTTTTAAATTCTGCATGCTTTCCACTGAACTTTGGGAACCGTATTTTAGGTAACTGTGACGTATGATGTTGACTGAATGACGATAATAAATCGTGATGACTGGGACGTTCTACCTTCTTAATGGCCGATAAATATAACGCCTTTGTAGAAATACACACAACAGTGTGAAGGTTGCCCTAGAAATGTTGCTAGGGTTCAGTATATTGATGTCAGCTTGTATATCCATTATCTTTTCAATATACCCTTCAAGTAACTCCAGTCGAAATTGAAGTTGTATCTGATCAAATATAATTGTTTTTTCTTCAAACGCGGTCCTTAACCGCTTAATATCTCTTAGAACTTTATCATGCATTTGCAAAGTCGCTATTAATTTCGAACTATTTTTGGCGTCTTTAGCATTTCCATCATTAAGCGTGGACAAATTAATTAAAAGAATAATTTATCCCAAATGAAATTGGCAGACAAATGGTTTATGACTATCTACCCGGTTCCAATCAGTTATACAGGGAAGCAGAATAATGCTGAAAAGAAAATGCCAATGACCTGTGATCCAAATTTCTGCTTCGCAACAGCAGCTGCACAAAATCGGCGACAATGCTTAAACTAAAAATATAACGGCTTAAGCAACAGCCGCTGTACAACTCACAAGAACAGTGTTACCTTGCAGTAATGAACACGGCACGTTCGACAATTGAAACTCTAGTGTTGCGCCCAATTATGCACAAACACACTTAGGCCTGGTAACTATACCAGTAGAGACGACACCAAAATACCTTGGCATGACTCTCAACAGAAGGTTAACATGGACAGCTCAACAAGCGAAGGACAAGCTGAAGTCCTATTACTGGCTTATTGGCCGCAAATCAATGTTAACTACTCGGTTAAAGCTCCTTGTCTACAAGGCAATTATTAAACCCATTTGGACTTACGGAATTCAGCTATGGGATACTGCCAGCCCAAGCGACCTTAAGTTAATTCAAATATTTCAAAACAAGGCACTGCGCATCGTTTCCAATGCACATATTTTCCACGACAACGCTTTCATCCACAATGTCCTAATGATCCCATGGGTTAGTGAGGAGATCGCCAAAAGCAGTAGAAGATACCTGCATAGGCTACCCCTTCACAACAACAACCTAGCAGTTGGCCTGCTGGACAACAGCAACACCACCAGAAGACTCAAGAGAGTGCACCCGCTGGATCTTCCAATGGACCAGATCACTTAACTAATTACACCCCCACCCACCACACATTATTTACAAAAGAAATCTCTACAAAAATACTAAACTGCCAACGAACTTAGAAAAAATTTAATTATTGCCCAAAAACGGGCAGATCTTAATTTAAATTAATAATTATGTTATTTCCAAAAAAAAATATATAACTCAATAATATGCCAAAAACTGATTTCTCTTTTGCCTTTTCTAGGTTACAACAAAATTTACACACACAAGTTGTGGACATTATTATTATCAATTTTAGGCACGAAATACCTGAGTTTTCATTAAAAGGTTTTCCAAACTTTCCTTGATATTGTCCGAAATCCAAGAGATGACGAGGCCCAATAGCAGATATAAAAACGCCAGCCTGTAGAATAATGAAATGCAGCTCTTGGGCTTGTGCCGAACCATTATTGTACTTTTTGCCGTGAGGGTTTTCACGGATAAATAATCCAACGAAATGTTAATAAGTTAATCAATTTAACTCTTTAACGTCGAAAATCTGCCGACCGATATCGCTTTGAAATGACAAAATACAAGAAAACAAACTTCTTTGCTTTACATGTTTATTGTTTCTGTTTTCGAGAACAATTCCTTCTTACACATTATCACAGAGGCTTGCCGCTGCTAAGATGACCAACAACAAGATCAACGCTTAACAGTGCTCTTTACATAAAATAAGAGCAACTGTGCGTGTGAGAAACATCGCTGCACTCTGCACGTTTACATTATTTCTTAATTTGTTTGGAGCTGTTTCAACAGCTACCGTAAGCAAGTCTTCAATCCCCTTACAATTAACTGAAACTTTCGATCCTCCTTAGCGATGTCTACCTGACGATTCATTTTTGAAATGTCGGCTGTCAAAGCATACTTATGCAACCGAAATCGTGCAAGGGTTAAATATAGCTCCCTCTGAATAGTTGGACCTACCATCAATCTCTCGAATGACGTTGACGTCTTGCTTGACGCATCGAAGACTACGCAATTTGGTGGTCATACTATCAGGACAGAGGACGCATTGATGGAGAATGTAATAATGCAGTCCTGGAGGTGTTGACGTAAGCGGTGACAGATGTCTAAGGTCACGATATTCTTTCATAAAATCGTTATACATATTTCGCAGTACGTCATCCTTTTCAAGTCTGCGCTCTAAAACCAAAAACAGACTTTTTGCTATCTCAAAAGATAATCCCAATATTTTGGACTCGCTTTAAATGGCATTTTGACCTCAAGTCTGCCAGATTCTAATCTACGCGCAGTCTGTTTAAAATTTCGTTCCCATTCAATTTGTTCAGCTGTATATGCAGCCTTCGACTTATCTGGGATCTGTTCTAATTCCCAAAATCGTTGTACTAGAGTGTCATGAGAACTATTGTCACTTATGCTTGCGGTTATGTGCCTTGCGAACATTTCCCTGACACAGCCCATCTTAACAATGTTTTTTGAATCGTTGGATGTTCAGGAGACATCTTTATTTGGCCAACACAAACTATGTAGAAAAACTTTTCAGCACTTAAAAGCAAGTCTACTCTCGCAGGCTTGTGGAATCAAGGGTCGGCCAGTTCAATATTTGGAGGTATATTCCACTTTGAGGAGTGAATCTTCTGGTCAGGTTGGTATGTAGAGACAGCACTCAGAATCCAATAATCAGTCCCAAAAGTATGAGAATTCAAGCGCGATTGAACTGTTGTATGGACTTTGTGATTGATGGTCGATGCAGTGGTACCCACTGTGACAATTTTCAATGACGCATCTTCACGACGCAGACGTAAGCGTTGTGCTAAGTCCTCGCTCTCTTTTAACTTCACTACAGCTGTGGCTATGATTACCTGGTTGGCACTAAGAACATGACTTACACAGTCTGTTCCAGTGGAGAAGCTGTGGCGGAACTAGAGGCTTGCGTTTGCAAATTCTTGCTCTCATACCTGTGAAGTACAGTGTAGTGTGGCTTTGAACACACTCGATATTTCGATCCTCCACATTTTTTTACTGCATGCCCCTGTTTTAAACAGTAGATGCACAAGTTCTGTTGCTTCACAAACCAAAAACGTTGATGAACAGGTAGAGCGCTAAACGATTGACAGTTGCGAGACTATGATCAGTGATCAGTGAACAATAGCTGCACTTGGTAACTGCTTTCTGATTACCCTTAGAGCAGGAAAACGAAGATCTGATTTGTCCCTTATTAGCCTCTTGTCTTGGTTTCGTTTTGCCCCTAGTTGACTCTTCGGCAGCTAAATGTTGATAGCGCTGATTCAATTTAGCAGCGCAATCTGACCACGATGGCAAACTATCATAGTCAAGCTGTTCTTCGAATCGAGATTTCGTTACATGGTCTACTTTAGACATTGCCAAGTGAATTAACATTGCACTTGCAATATCCTTGTCATCGCCTAGAGACTGCAGAGACGAATACAATGCTGATATGGTATCTATAAGACCTCTAAGACTTGAGGCTGAAGGTTTTGTCATTTGTTGTCATAAACATAAACCCTTAAACTTTTCATAATTGCAGTCTATGATTTGAAATACCTTTACTGTTCCTAATGCCCCATCGAACAAGCAAAAAATTTAATGGTTAAATTTCTCGACATTGGACAGTGTGGAATCATTGTGCACCAGAGTTTCAAAAAGACAAATAAAGTTTTTAAATTCTGCATGCTTTCCACTGAACTTTGGGAACCGTATTTTAGGTAACTGTGACGTATGATGTTGACTGAATGACGATAATAAATCGTGATGACTGGGACGTTCTACCTTCTTAATGGCCGATAAATATAACGCCTTTGTAGAAATACACACATCTTCCACTGTTGCCCTAGAAATGTTGCTAGGGTTCAGTATATTGATGTCAGCTTGTATATCCATTATCTTTTCAATATACCCTTCAAGTAACTCCAGTCGAAATTGAAGTTGTATCTGATCAAATATAATTGTTTTTTCTTCAAACGCGGTCCTTAACCGCTTAATATCTCTTAGAACTTTATCATGCATTTGCAAAGTCGCTATTAATTTCGAACTATTTTTGGCGTCTTTAGCATTTCCATCATTAAGCGTGGACAAATTAATTAAAAGAATAATTTATCCCAAATGAAATTGCCAGACAAATGGTTTATGACTATCCACCCGGTTCCAATCAGTTATACAGGGAAGCAGAATAATGCTGAAAAGAAAATGCCAATGACCTGTGATCCAAATTTCTGCTTCGCAACAGCAGCTGCACAAAATCGGCGACAATGCTTAAACTAAAAATATAACGGCTTAAGCAACAGCCGCTGTACAACTCACAAGAACAGTGTTACCTTGCAGTAATGAACACGGCACGTTCGACAATTGAAACTCTAGTGTTGCGCCCAATTATGCACAAACACACTTAGGCCTGGTAACTATACCAGTAGAGACGACACCAAAATACCTTGGCATGACTCTCAACAGAAGGTTAACATGGACAGCTCAACAAGCGAAGGACAAGCTGAAGTCCTATTACTGGCTTATTGGCCGCAAATCAATGTTAACTACTCGGTTAAAGCTCCTTGTCTACAAGGCAATTATTAAACCGATTTGGACTTACGGCATTCAGCTATGGGGTACTGCCAGCCCAAGCGACCTTAAGTTAATTCAAATATTTCAAAACAAGGCACTGCGCATCGTTTCCAATGCACATATTTTCCACGACAACGCTTTCATCCACAATGTCCTAATGATCCCATGGGTTAGTGAGGAGATCGCCAAAAGCAGTAGAAGATACCTGCATAGGCTACCCCTTCACAACAACAACCTAGCAGTTGGCCTGCTGGACAACAGCAACACCACCAGAAGACTCAAGAGAGTGCACCCGCTGGATCTTCCAATGGACCAGATTACTTAACTAATTACACCCCCACCCACCACACATTATTTACAAAAGAAATCTCTACAAAAATACTAAACTGCCAACGAACATAGAAAAAATTTAATTATTGCCCAAAAACGGGCAGATCTTAATTTAAATTAATAATTATGTTATTTCCAAAAAAAAATATATAACTCAATAATATGACAAAAACTGATTTCTCTTTTGCCTTTTCTAGGTTACAACAAAATTTACACACACAAGTTGTGGACATTATTATTATCAATTTTAGGCACGAAATACCTGAGTTTTCATTATAAGGTTTTCCAAACTTTCCTTGATATTGTCCGAAATCCAAGAGATGACGAGGCCCAATAGCAGATATAAAAACGCCAGCCTGTAGAATAATGAAATGCAGCTCTTGGGCTTGTGCCGAACCATTATTGTACTTTTTGCCGTGAGGGTTTTCACGGATAAATAATCCAACGAAATGTTAATAAGTTAATCAATTTAACTCTTTAACGTCGAAAATCTGCCGACCGATATCGCTTTGAAATGACAAAATACAAGAAAACAAACTTCTTTGCTTTACACGTTTATTGTTTCTGTTTTCGAGAACAATTCCTTCTTACACATTATCACAGAGGCTTGCCGCTGCTAAGTTGACCAACAACAAGATCAACGCTTAACAGTGCTCTTTACATAAAATAAGAGCAACTGTGCGTGTGAGAAACATCGCTGCACTCTGCACGTTTACATTATTTCTTAATTTGTTTGGAGCTGTTTCAACAGCTACCGTAAGCAAGTCTTCAATTCCATTTATAACTTATCGTACTCAGGTAAGCGCGCTACAGTGAAACTAATAACCGAAGGTTTCGGCCGAAGAACATGAAAAGAAACATTGCTCAGATTGTTAACAGCTGCATCAGTTGTCAGCAGTGCAAAATCAGCAGGTACAACATAGCAGTGCTTCAAAAGTTCAAACTGCCTGAAAAGCGATTGCAGCATATCAACATTAATCTAATTGGCCCTTTGCCGCTGTCCAAAATAGCAGACATAATCTATTATTTACATTTAATTTTACGCAATGCCTTACATCTAGGTTGCTAAGAGCAATTATTTGATATGTGGTCTGCATCCCCGCATCAAAGCGTGCGCCCATCAGGTCTTCCCCGCTCGAAATCCTGGCATTTAAAGCATCGCTTTGGTTGATCTGCTTCACATATGCGGGAGATCCCCAATCCAATCCTGGTCTTTGCTAGTTCAACCAGCGTCTTGCCTTTCAAAGCTGGGAGTGTGATTGTTGCCCTTTTCTGTCCGCCAAATGCTGGTCGCAGCGATTTGACCTTTTTTATTTATAAGACAACGTCTTTTAGGGCATTTCTTACCACTTCGGGCACTTCTTCTTTCTTCGCCAGCTCGTCCAGATCCCGGATCTCTACCTGGAATGTATCGGTAAGCTTCTTTCTTGCATCAGTCCGTTAATGTGGCGTTGCCCGTTGAACAGCGCCATTAAGCCATCTAGTACTGTAACCATCTTTTCAAAGTCCCTCTCAGGGTTGTTGGTGCCTCATTCGTTTTCGCAGTCGATGGCACTGCCATGCTTTGCGTTTCTGGTGTGCCCGCCTGGTAGGGCGGTGATCGTAGCATCGAACAAACGCCTACAGCTCATCCTTCATCCTGGCCTCTATAAGGGTATAAGAGTCCTTCGGTTGCCAGAAGTTTCTACCAGTCTCTTGACTATTGGGAGTTATACCAAAGACAATATAAACACTAAGATGGGTAACGTCCACACATTTGCATGCGACGAAAAATTTCATGCCTGGCGTTTCATCTGGCGTTTGAGTTTTCGCACGACGTGCCTGCCGACTGGCTATTCGTTCTCCAAAAGCCAGACGAACGAATGCCGAAGTCACGGCTTACTGATGCTGACCCGAAGTACATTGAGCGAAAAGTTTTAAACTTACGATCGACGCAAAGTACTTCTGCTTTATCCATGAAATGCATGCTTTATTTAAATGATGCATTACCCTAGATACTAACTATAAATTTTGCACTAAAATTTAAGAATAAAATAATTTTTGTACAAGGTGCAACTTGTACAATAACTATGTTAAGAAAATATCACACATAGATTTATTTCACTTTTGCTTTTGGACAGTGTATGCTCGAGAGAAATTCTTGTTCAGCCAATGGCGTGCAAACACCTATGTTTGTATGTGTGAATTATGCATGCATAACTACATCAAAATATGTATATGTATATGTGTTGTTATTCACTGCCTTGGCTTTGGCTGGTGAAGAAAGAAATTTTGTTTTCTAGCGCTGATCATGCACGACCTGTACCAAATTTGTATTCACATATGAATGCAAGTTGTGTACTGAGGTTTTTAAAGCCGATTAATTTCTTTAAACTAACTTATTTATTAAATTATTATTATTTTTAAGAAATAAAAAAAATTAAATAAGAGCGCAAATTTTGTGTTTCCAAAGATTCATTTTATACATTTTTTTATGTTTAAATTATTTTTTACTCCGCCGGTCGAACTAGCTACCGACGTATTTAATTTTATTTTTTAATAAAATAAAATAAAAATTATAAAAGAGATTTTTTACGGACAACCTCAGTACGCAGCATGCATTCGTATGTGAATACAAATTTGGAATAGGTGCATGATCAGCGCTAGAAAACCAACAAAATTGATTTCTTTGCCAGCTAACGCCAGAGCTGTGAATAACAACACATTAAAATATTCTGTTATGTATGTACACATACTAACACACATACAAACATAATTGCTTGCACGGCTCTTATAGAGCCGAAGCGCAGAGTACATTTTTTTTAGCTGTTATTCGGCTGTGAGAGCTCAATGATACTGATTTCGTTTTCGTTCTCAAATTTCAAAAAAGCAAGCTGCATAGTAGCATTTTGTTGTATGGCGTTACTCATCATAGTGCTTATATTGTCTTTGGTTATACCACTCCGACTAGGTCACCAGAGCTCCGTTTTTATGGGCACTGCCGTGGCGGAGGGGTTGGCAATTGGTCTGACCGCGATCTTCTGCTCCTTGTTGCCCTGGAGATGTCCTGGTTGTTGTCTTAAATAGGAAGTTTGGCAGCTGGTCCCTTAGTGAAGATCAGCTGCTTGTGAGCTGCGTAGCCAACACAACACAAAAAAACTTCGCGAGACGGCTGCAAAACTTGAGCAGAAAAATAAAACAAAACACTCCAAGGAGATGCCGCCACTGCCCTCGCCTGGATCGAGGAGCTGCAGACGCCACCTTAGAAAAGCTCTGTAGGATCCTTACAGTGAGAGGCACTGATTTGCTGATTCCTGCACGGACCATCAAAAAAAAAACGACCGCACTCTTTGAAAAAATCTACGAGTTATACCTGTACTTAAATTGTATTGTGTGCTGGGTGTATGTGCTGCTATATTATTATTTGTTTGTTTTCTTCCATAAAAATGAGTTGAATGTATGACTGTAAAATATAGATGGTAGTAATTGACGAGTCTAATTGAGGGAACGTTTTTTTTTAATATATATTTCTTTATGATAACGCAAATGAGTCCGAGCTGCATTTCGTATTGTTAGCAAAGAGCTCATGGTATTCCCTAGTCGGGTACACCCGACTAGAGCGTGTTACTTCGTAAAATTTCGTTGTGTTACTGTGTTGCTAAGAGCGTTGTTTCTTGAATGTCGTCATAGTCAGGGTTTCCTGCTGTAACGGGGGGTCACAATAGGAGTAAACAACACGATACATTAATATAAAGAACAAAACTAACTAGGAAACACTGAATAAGAACATGAATATGTAAGACTAACATTATGATTTGTATATTAAGTACAGTAAGATTTAACATGAAGTAACATAAAGTACTCTACATGGAAGGGGATCGATTAAAGTCTAAAATAAATTAAAGCAACCCTGACTTTTAGAATGTTAACAGGAGGAGCGGAGGACCTATTTGGCTTAAGAAAGAAGTTCTCACCACGAGGTGAAGTACGCAAAAGAGGGTCGGATGCATGGTAAAGCTGTGTGCGAGTAATTAGCGGACTTGCTAGCAGACAAAACATAAATTACAGGTTCAGGGGTGTGATCGTGAGGTTAGGTAGAGTTTTTAAAAAGTGACGCTGCAGCATGATCATCGAAGACACTTGATATAACATAAAAGTCGAAATCGAAAACAATTTAAACGCTCAGGGATTTTGGTTTATCGTTCGGCAAGCGAGGCTACATTAATTAATGTTCCTTTTTTTTAACTTAAATAGTTTTTTTTTTAAATCTGCCTGTTTTTTTTGTGGACGTTGGCAGTAAAGTATCTGTGTATTATATTTAGTGTTGGGGGAGCAGTGAAAGGTGTGGAGTTAGACATATACTCTTTGGCGGCGGTCAAGTGGGTGTTTCCTTTTGAGCCGTCTCGCTGTTGTCCAAAAGGTTGGTGGCAAGATTATTTGGGTGGCTGCCTAGTCTGGCGATGTAGCGATCACTCAACTTGGCTGGCTGTGAATTGTGATATATTCGCGCATAAGCGCGTTAGATAAAATTCGAAGAGCTTTATTTTGAAACCGCTGACTAATGCTCAGGTTGCTCCTGCTGGCGGTACCCCAAAGATAGATGTCTTAAGTCCATGTTGGCTTGGTAATTGTTTTATGGAGTAACAGCTTAACGCGAAGCTTCAATTTGGAGTGCCTGCCGATCAGCCAGTTATATTGTTTCAGCTTGTTTCCAGCCTGCTTCCTTTTGCGCACAATATGTTCGCGCCATGTCAGCCGTCTGTCGAGTGTGATACCGGAATCAGTAATCCATCTAGGAAAACTGGGGGGGAAGTTTCCTTTGCGCAGCGTGAAAGTGGTATAGGTGGATTTTTCCTGGGTGACAGCGATGTTCCATCTTTTCAGCCAGCTGGAACGCGTACTGCGGTGTGTTGCCCGTTTGAAAAAATGCAGTATCATCCGCGTACGTGGCGACCAAGAGGCTCTGATCCGGGCTGACAGGCATGTCGACTGTTTACACTGTGTATAGTAGTGGTCCCAGAACGCTGCCTTGCAGGACTCCGGCTCTGATGCTCTTAACAGACGAGGAAGCGTCACCGCACTTGGTGTAAAATTGTCTGCAGGAGATGTAGCATTTGAGAAATTTAAAGTAGGATGCTGGTAAGTTTGCCTTGAGTTTGTGCAGTAGTGTTGTGAGTTAATTGAAAACACTCATTTATTGATTTCGGGCTTTTATTAAAGTCTTCTTCTATCGTTGCTGGGTTTTCATCGACTGCTGTCTTCGGATTATAAATTTATGCTTAAGTCTAGGGTTTTGTATATACATATGTCTCTGTCGCTGAGTACAGCGGAAGAGAGGGAGCATGTAGTGAACGTTTACATATATGCATATACTTAAGGCATATACATTCAATATATACATAACGCAAGGTAACGGCATGGTATGTGGCGGAATATGCAGACGTTGCATATCCCACGCTATGGTCAGGCCACTCATAAGTGGTCGATCATATTTCGAACGTACTTTGAGTTGTGTTATGTTATAGCAACAAAGTGTCACTATATGTATTATTGTTTACAATTCCCTTACATTGGTTGGGTATGTTGAATATTGATGTTGCTCATTTTTTAAGGAAATAACGTAATATACGTAGTAATTTAAAAGTTATGGTTATATATAAAAATTTTGTAAATATAATTTTAAATAATTGATTACTGCATATAAAATTCGAATAAATGAATTTAAAATTTTTTTTTAAAGTATAATTTTAAAATTGAAATTTTAATAATTGAATAGTTAATTAAAGAATATATTATTTTAATAAATGAATCTTAAATAAAAAAAAAAAATTTTTTTTTGTTTTTGTTGCTAGTGGCCAACCATTCTTTCATGAAAAATTTTCATTTTTATACTGGGTCAAATTTATGACCTGTTTCATTTCTTAGTAATACTTTATCACATATGTTTAATTCTATATCGTTTACTTTGCTATCATATATAAGTTTATTTTTCTGCTTGTTTTTTATAAGCATTATTTTACCTCTTTTATATGCTACTTCTAATCTATATTTTGACTCCTCAGCGTAATCATCTGCATTATATAAGGGCTCAATGTGTTCATTTACACCATTTAATGCCTTATTAATGTTTGGGTATTTACTAAAAATTAGTTCGTATGGACAGTAGTTATGCGTTTTGGATGGGGTTGTATTAAATCAATATACGAAGTATTGTAGCCAAATATCCCAATCAGTTTTATCAACTGATATATAGGTACGAAGGAATTCGTTGAATGTTCTATGGCTTCGCTCTACTGTCCCTAAAGTCTGGTGGTGGTGTGCTGTTGAAGTTATGATTTTGTTACCAAGCTATTTACATAAACCGTATATAACTGAATTTTTATAGTCTGTTCCCATGTCCGTAATTGACGTCTTCATTGGACCATATTTCAGAATAAAATCTTCAAATATAGCTTTAGCTACAGTTTTAGCACTTTTGTTTGGCACAGGTATGGATACAAGGTATTTTGTTAAGTCACATATCAGTGTAACTGCGTATTCATTACCTTGCTCTGATTTTGGTAGTGGACCGATCGTGTCTACTTTTACTCTATCAAAGCCATTAGTGGTGTCTCTGTCAGAGTTAGAGGAGTTCGAGTGTGCGTTGACACTTTTGGTGTTTGGCATTTCGGACATTTTTTCACATGATTTGTGATATCACGCTACATATTTTTCCAATAATAATAGCGTTTTATTTTAGCAATGGTTTTCGTTATCCCTGTATGCCCCCCTTGAATTTCATTATCATGGTATGTAGACAGTAATTTTCGATTTCCCTATTATTTTTTAATGTGGTCACCGGCTGGAGTAGCGCTTCTCTTAGATTATTCAATGTTTTATTGCCCATTTCTTTAAAGAGATCTTTTGAAACGTATTCAAAGATTTCTTCGCACGGTGCCATTTTAAGTTTTTTGATACTATATGTACATTCATACATACATACATACATTCAACATTCATTCTTGCAATAATCTTTTTCCCATGTTTTAAAAAACATTTGGCCAAGTTTATATGCAAGGTCACTACTTTTTTAACATCTTCATTTCGAATGACGTAATATATTTTTGCCATCGAAGTGTCCGGTTGCTTTTGCAATTCGGATTCTGTTCCTGCGCAGGATTTATTCTGTCTACTTTTACTTCTTGTAGTGACAAGTAGTATATTAGCTGAGATATTTTTCAATTCTTTTATTGTGATGCGGGATAATGCATCAGCAACGAAGTTGTCTTTGCCCTTGAGATATTCTACCGTAAAGTCATACTCTTTTAAGCCTAGTCTTATTCTCGTTAATTTTGAACTTGGGTTTAACATTGAAAACAGATATGTCAATGGTCTGTTTTAATTTTGAAATGTTGACCATATATACATATATGGTCGAAAATGCGTAATTGCCCAGTGGATTGCTGCCAACTCTTGTTCTGTTGTACTTTTATTGCTTTCTCCTTTTGTAAATGAACAAGATGCATATACTACGGGCAATTGTTTATCTCCATAAGTTTGAGTTAAAACTGCTCCGCTAGTTTACTGGCATCTGTTATGATGCAAAATTCTTTGCTAAAATCTGGGTATTTTAGAAAAGTAGGCTTCATAAGAGCTTTTTCGAAAGCTTTTTGGCATTAATCGGACCACTCAAACTTTACAGTCTTTTTACATAATCTTGTTATGTGACGTGAATAATCTGCAAAGTTTTTTATAAAACGTCTGTAATAATTGCAAAATGCAACAAATCTTCTAGCGCTGTCGGGGTCTGTAGGGACCGGGTAATTTTCAATGACATTGTATTTTTTGTCATCTGGTAAAATACCTTGATCAGTACACTTATGACCTAGAAAAGTCACTTCGTGCATGAAAAATTAACAGTTTTCTGGGTGTAATTCAAGGTTGTGTTTCCTACACAAGTCAAAAACGTTTGTTAAGTTATTGACCATGTGGTTTTCAGAACAACCGATGACGATCATCCATGTACAAGAAAGCATGTGAAGGATCTAAAAAGCGATGGTCATTATTCTTTGAAAATAATAAGGCGCTATTTATAGACCATATGGTAATCGTGTAAAACGATAGGAGCCATTGCTCGTTGAAAAAGACGTTATGTTCTAGAATCTTCTTCTAATTATATTTGGTGAAAACCGGACATTAAATCTATGCATGAGAAATATTTTGCTCTGCCCAGTTGGTCAAGAATATCATCTATTCTTGGAAGTGGAAGTTTATCGGAGAGTAATTTTGTATTTATTTGACGATAGTCTATAACTAATCGCCATCTCTTGGTATCGGAACCTGGTAATCCCTTTTTTGGGGCAAGAAGTATATGGCTGTTATATTCCGATACAGAAGGTTCTACATTTTTATCCGAGATGAGTTTTTCGACTTGCTTATTAACTTCTTCTTTATGAGTATGAGGAATTTTGTAATTTTTAATGTATCTTTTAGTCTTAGTTCCTGTTTATAAAACTGATTGGTCGTTATGGATTCGGCTTCGAGTCCGAATATGTTTGTGTACTTAGTGCAGAAAGTTTTAATTGTGTTTTAAATAATTGGGGAATGTTCTTTTTTAGTTTTTCCATCACCGTTTATTGGCGATCTTTGCTAATTTAATGGACTGTTTCATAGTCACTTAGCTTTTCTATTTTAATGTCATTAAGGTTTATTTTTTTTACTGAACTTGTGGTGTTTAGTATTCGGACAAAAGTTTGTTGATTATTGGAAATTGTATTTCCGATGAAGATTCCCTTATCAATTTCTTGATTTGGGATGAATATATTGTTTTCTGGTGAAGAAATTTTAATCTGACGGACTACTTCAAAACGAACTGGAAGTATTGTGGCATTATTATCACAAGTGTGAATTATTGGTAAATTTATTGGGTAATTTAAATTAGTAGGCCGAAGTATTAGAGAATTAATAGGTATTGGGAAATCTTGTCCGACTATGTGAAAGTCGTGCGGGATGACATATTTTCCGGTATATAATTCTACGAATGCTAAACCTTTAGAAAAAACTGAACCTTCACCGATTTCAGATATTTGAGTCGAATTAATGTTTTCAAATGTATCAACATGTTCTTTTAATAGAGATATGTCTGCACCAGTATCTAGCAATAGAGGAAATGCGTTACTTGTTGTTTCATTATTTATTTTAATAAAGATACTGAGGCTTAGATTGACAGTGTGTACTTTTGTGTTTCTTGGTGAATATCTTAAGGGGCTTGCTGGTTTTCCGAGTTAGTCTGAGTAACTCGAACATTGTTATTACCATTACAGTTGCCATTGTTATTGTTTTGGTTGTTACCTCGGTTGAAATTATTCCTTCCTCGGTTATGACCACGGGCATTACCTCTGTAATGTCCTCTATTGTTGTTGTTATCGTTTTGGTAATTTTGGTTATAATTACCGCGACCATTTGGTCTACCTCTTTGGGTATTTTGGTAATTATTACCTCTACCTTTGCCTCTGTGGTATATTACTGTACTGGCACTTCCAGTCATTTCAGTGCTGCAATGGATATATTTACCCGTGACATCATTGAAATTGACGAAGTTTCCTGCTTCCAAGAAAATACGAAGCTTATCATGTTCGCAATTTTTGGTCATAGCAGAAATTGATTCTTTGGTTGAGAATTTTTCTGCGTTGTCAGGGTCTAGGCCATCATCAATATATGCTGCCTCGAGTTGCTTTCGGAAGTTGTCAATTTCAACAGTATATTGTGAAGCTGTTTTTCCTTTTTGTTTGATATTAAACAGCTTCGCCTTTAGTACGTCAGAGGATTCACCTTTGACGTTACCCTTCAATATCTGGAATATAGCAGAAATTGTTCTTTAATCTTGCACTTTGTACAAAATGGGGCCAGTTATCTTTGATCTGATCACTTCGACGGCTAGGTCTTCTTGGTCACCTTTTGTTCGTTCAACTATGCGCAAGGCTGTTCAAAAACGATTTAGTGACTGTTTTGCACCGTCAAATTCAGGGGTTGATGATGAAACTTGTTTCACATATTCCCTGTCCAAGGCTACGTGTTGTGCCATTTTTGTGTCAGAATGGGGTGATTCCACTAGTATCTCAAGTTCACTGTCAGATTCTGTGTCGATTATTGGCTTAGATTCATTCAATTCTTCAAGTTGACTTTCATTAAAGCATGAAGTTTTAAATCATCGTGAATGTTTATCTCAATGTTTCTTCTGATGCCAATATTTTACATTCTTGTATTTAGGGATTGTACAAGTTTTTAACACTGCTTGCCGTGTTCTGTTGTAAGTTTATCGTTATATTTGTTAACAATATCAACAATTTTGTTGTATTGTGTTATTAACGTATTAATATGATATATTAACGTATCTTCTTTGATTGTTGTATCTTTGTTAATACATTTGTATGACTTTTCGAATTTGTCTTTAAAGGTATTTATTTTATTAGCTAATATACTCCATTCCATATTATGAGTGAAATGGATTAACGGTGCAGACGGACCTGAACTGTGTTGCTAACCCTAGTATTGAACTGTCTTCGCTAATAACCTTATTTTCATTTTGTTATTTTTTGTTTTTTTAAACTTTATCTAGATCATTCGCACTACTTTGGTAACGTTTCCTCAATGTATATAGTATATATAAATATTTAAGGTGTATATAAAAATTTCATGGAAATATGTAGGTTGTTTTACCCTGAACCACTAACCAAATAACATATAGACTGGTCAAACCGTATATTTGGTGGTGACAATCGTTTTTTTTGCGGTTTTTTTCCGATATTCGATATCTTGCCCCGTTTCCAAGTAATCGATAAAAATTGATATCGAAATCCTGTTTTTTGAGTAATTTCGGCAAATAATATGAGCTAGAGTTCACATGAAGTTTCTAGAATAGTAAATATATATCAAGTATTTTTCATTTTATATCTATCGCCACCTCCCCGCTACCACCTCAAAGCTATAAATCAAGTTAATTATCCAACTTGTATTGCCCATCAATTTAAGCCACGATTTATATGCAATTGCATTTTTGAGAATACACAAATATTCTTTATTCTATTCTACAATAAAATGTACTGTCGAAAATTTCATTAAGATCGGTTAAGAAACACAAAAGTTATGTACGCACGTGTTGGCAGCATAGCTGCTTCGCAAATTCCAAGAATTTCTGTATACAAGTTAACCACTGACTATTGGTATGTGCTGACCCAGCGTTCTGGGGAAGCCAATGACCAGAGTCATGTGGCGACGGATATGTCGCAACTATGTCGCCGGCCGCGACGGTCATCCGACACCGCACACGAGGCGCTAACGCTGCACTTTTGCGAGAGCGGCGGCAGCGGTTCTGCAGCAGCGACGGCGGCTTTGGGGCAGCGACGGCGTCTCTGCAGGCATTGCTTAGATTGACAAAGATTGTATTTTTTAGTCTAAGTTTGGAAACAATAAAAGCGCGACGTGCCGTCCCTTGAAGTCTCCCGTTAGTTAACTCATTTTTTATATGCATCTTTACATGCAACTGGCAAAACCCAAAGTTGCAGACATAGATGCACTAATTGGCGCCCAACCTAAAAAACCCAATAATAAAAAACGATAAAACGGTTTCAATATTAACGTTAATCGTGAAAAAAAAATCTAAATAAAAACAGAATCATCTATAGTTGTGACAGCGGCGGTGGAATTCGTCAAAATACGTACAACAATAGAATCATGTAAGTGATTTGTGAAGTGAGAATATAAAATTTCAAGAACAATTTTTTTTCGAATACACACAAATTAATTTTGTTAAAGTAAGAAAAGGAGTGTCTATTTCTGCTTGAGGAAAAAATTTATGAGAATTTTTTTTTTAAAAAAAGAAAAATAAAAAATCCCATAAGCTTAACCTTTTACATGTTGTTCGGTTTCATACAGAGGTTTTAAATTCGAATGAGCGACTGTGACTCCGACGTAGACGTGCATGAACACTACGATAGCGACGACAGTATTTTAGCGAGGTTAATAGGGGGATTTGGAACATTGCAGGTATCAGGTTGTGTCACCCCAACTGAACATAATACAGAAACAGACTCAGTTATGGACCCAGAGCAGTTGCGTGCGATAATTGAGGCCGCAGTGCGGAGCGCACTCACAGCGCAGGCGCAAGAATTCGCGAATAGGGAAGCTACGCTAAGGCAAGAGCTTCAACAACAAATTGCGCAGGTATCGAAGAAGCTAAGAAACACACAACTTTCAGTCCCGGAAGTAAAGGTCTACAGGGAAGTTGAAATACTAGACGGGGTGGAATGTAATGAGCCGCTCGACGTGGTAAAATGTCTTACCGAGTTCCATGGGACTCAAGACACTTACGTGTCCTGGAGGCAGGCCGCGCATGCCGCCTATAAAATTTTCAAAAAATACGACGGTTGTTCACGTCACTACCAAGCCACCGTAATCATTAGGAGTAATAATCGCCTCGTTTAACACGCCGTTAAACTTTGAGGCCATCATAGCGAGGATGGACTTCACTTATAGTGATAAGCGGCCTATCCATGTAATTGAACAGGAAATGGGTACGCTTAGGCAGGGCGGCATGTCCATTCTACAGTACTACGATGTGGTTGAAAAGAAACTCACGTTACTCACAAATAAAGCCCATATGTCATATGACAGCAATCTGGCAGCGGGCATGTGTGAAAAATTCAGGGGTGACGCACTTCGTGTATTTATCTCTGGATTAAAACGCAGTCTAACCGATGTGTTGTTTTCGGCTCACCCTTCGGATCTACCGACGGCACTAGCGCTAGCCCAGGAGGTCGAGGCTAATCACGAGAGATATGCCTTCGCGACAAGTTTTGCTAGGGGGCAAGAAGAGCGATCTCGTCCAGAGCAGCGCCCACAAGGGCGCCAGCAACAACAACAGGAAGAAAAAAAGCAATTCTCTCAGGGTGGCCAGGGCAAGAATCCTCATTTCAAGAAGCAGAACGGCCAATCCACAGACAAAGCCCAGAATAGAGCTGGGGCCGATAATGCCCCAGTTCCCAAGGAAGTCGACCCTTCTTCTTCCAGGTTTAGGCAACCCACAAACTTTTCGAATTCCCAGGGCTCGGCTAAGTTTAACGCCAGCCAAGGTCAGGGAAATAAACGCTCCGCCGGATCGGAACGCGCGACACGCCAAAGGAGGCAAAGGGTAGACCACGTCCAGGCGAGCGAGGCCGAGAGCGCAGTGTACACCGACGCGGCACAAGAGGCGTCAGACGAACAACAAGACGAACATAGCCCTGATTATGATAGCGATAGCGCTAATTTTTTTTTAGGGGAAGGTCCTTGCTACCGTTCATTCGACGGAGAATAGCGGGGGTAGATATGAGATTTTTAATCGACACGGGTGCGGCAAAAAATTACATCAGACCGCACAAACGCCTTAAAGGCGTCGTCCCGGTCGAGTCCCCTTTCGTTGTCCACTCCATTCATGGGTCCAACAACATCGCCGAAAAATGCAACTTATCCATGCTTGGGTGCGACACATATTTTTTCCTACTAGATTCTTTATCCACTTTTGATGGAATCATAGGGCTGGAAAAAAGGTATGTTAATATTTGGTGCGACTTCGGAAGCGTTGCAGTACCACAAATGTGTAAGCGTAAATCACACGAAGAATAAAGAAGTCGAGGCACCACCTGCGGTGAAGGCAGATTTCCTGCGAGTACTTCATCGAAACAACAAGGCTTTTGCGGACTCTAACGAGGCGCTGCCTTATAACACGGCTGTTGTGGCCACGATCCGTACGACCGACGAAAATGTGGTCTACTCAAAGCTATACCCCTATCCTAGGGGTGTAGAGGATTTTGTCGTTTCAGAAGTCAACGAACTACTTAAAAACGGCATAATTAGAAAGTCGAAATCGCCATACAACAATCCACTGTGGGTGGTCGATAAGAAAGGCACAGACGAGGTAGGCAATAGAAATAAACGTCTCGTAATAGACTTTAGGAAGCTCAACCTCAAGACGGTTGCCGACAAATATCCAATGCCAAGTATCACAATGATACTGGCTAATCTGGGTAAAGCCAAGTACTTCACGACGCTCGACCCAGCTTACGCTGGCGGAGACAAGATCGTGAGAAGACGGCCTTTTCGATCAATGGCGGGAAGTACGAGTTCTGTCGACTTCCCTTCGGTTTGAAGAATGCAGCGAGCATTTTTCAGAGAACCATAGATGACGTCCTGCGGGAGCAGATTGGAAAATCTTGCTACGTTTATGTAGATGACGTCATCGTCTTTTCGGAAAACGAGTCGGACCATGTCAGACATGTCGTACTGGGTATTAGGGAGCCTTTTAAATGCGAACATGCGCGTGGCGCACGAGAAGTCACAGTTTTTTTAATGAAAGCGTCGAGTACCTCGGCTTCATAGTGGCTAAAGACGGTGCAAAGTCGGATCCAGAAAAGGTAAAAGCCATTCGGGAATACGCTGAGCCGAGCTACGGTGTTTGAAGTAAGATCCTTTTTGGGGCTGGCAAGCTATTACCGCTGCTTTATCAAAGATTTTGCAGGAATAGCGAAACCAATCTCCGACATCCTAAAAGGGGAAAACAGATCCATTAGCAACTACAGGTCTAGAATGGTCCCTTTACAATTCAACGATGCTCAACGCAACGCGTTCCAGAAGCTTAGGAACATATTAGCGTCGGAAGACGTTATACTGATGTACCCGGACTATAAAAAACCATTTGACTTGACCACAGACGCTTCAGCCTATGGCATAGGTGCTGTCTTGTCGCAAAATGGTCGCCCCATTACTATGATATCCCGGTCCTTAAAAGATAGGGAAGCAAACTTCGCTACCAACGAGCGGGAGTTGCTTGCCATCGTCTGGGCATTGGGTAAGTTACGGCACTTTCTTTACGGGGTTAGGGACATAAATATCTTCACTGATCACCAGCCTCTCACGTTCTCGGTATCCGAGAGCAATCCCAATGCAAAAATAAAGCGCTGGAAAGCGCGCATTGATGAAACAGGGGCCAAGCTTTTCTATAAGCCTGGTAAAGAAAATCATGTGGGAGCGCTGTCCGCCAGAACGTGAACCCCTGCAGGGCAACCGCGATGAACCAGAATCTGACGCGGCACGATTCACAGTGAATTGTCCCTGTCTTACACAATCGATTCAACGGAGAAGCCCCTAAACTGCTTCCGGAACCAGGTTGTATTAGAGGAATCTCGCTTTCCTCTAAAAAGAAATTTCATACTTTTCGGCGAGAAAACCCGCCATTTGATAAACTTTACCGATAGGGTCGCCCTCATCGAAACGATAAAGGCCATCATTAACCCAAACGTGGTTAATGCGTTTCACTGTACTCTCCCAATCTTGGCCAGTTTCCAGCACGAGTTGGTAAGAGCCTTTCCGACTACGAAGTTTTGGTATTGCAAAAACTTCGTGGCCGACGTGTTCGACGTCAGTGATAGAAGAGAAATCATCACTAGGGAACACAATCGAGCCCATAGGGCGGCTCAGGAGAATGTGAAACAGGTCATGACGGAATACTATTTTCCTAAAATGACCAAATTAGCTAATGAGGTGGTCCTTAACTGTAAGATTTGCACGAAAGCAAAATACGACAGACACCCAAAGAAGCAGGAACTCGGCCAGACGCCACTTCCCTCACAGACTGGAGAAATGTTGCACATTGACATTTTCTCCACGGACAAAAAGTTCTTCCTTACTTGTGTTGACAAGTTCTCGAAGTTTGCGGTAGTCCAGCCTATCGCGTCTCGAACGATAGAAGACACGAGACCACCTCTGCTGGTCTTAATGAATATTTTCCCTTCGGCTAAGCAAGTATATTGCGACAATGAGCTCGCATTCAAGTCAGAGACTATCAGGTCTCTGCTATTGAATAATTACGGCGTAAGCGTGGTAAATGCGCCTCCCCTTCATAGCACGTCCAATGGTCAGGTAGAGCGCTTTCACAGCACTCTTCTGGAGATAGCTAGGTGCTTAAAGCTCCAAAGGGGTATAGTTGACACAGTCAACCTTATCCTGCAGGCCACTATCGAGTATAACAATTCCATTCACTCAGTGGTTGAGAAGAAGCCTAAGGACATCTTGCTTAACCTTCTGCCGGAATCCACTCCGCGAGGTTAGAGGTAAGATAGAAAGGGCCCAAATCCAGCAGAACGCTAGGGTTAATAAAATGCGTCAGAACAGAGTCTTCGAGGTAGGAGAAAAGGTCCTGGTAAAGGACAAGGACAACCTGCGTTGAGACTTAGGCAACAAGTTATTCATTACCTTTTGCATAACAGTAGTTTAACATTTTAGATTAGCGTTCACCATACTTACAATCATGTCCATGACAACGGCACGGGTGGACTACTCGCACGCGGACTACATACCGATTATGGACGGGGACATTCTACTTTGGACAGTTACGGATATTATGTCACACTACCATCTCACGACTATAGGAAATGACAGGACCATGAAACTGAACGGGAATGTTTCCACAATCCCATATGAGGAAATTGCTGGAAATTGACACTGGACATGTATGTCCGCTCTCGATGTGCACCATCGCAAGGTAAGAAGCCTGACTTCTTGGGAACAGCCCTTAAGGTTGTAGCGGGCACCCCGGACGCAAACGACTTCAGGAAAACAGAACTGACTCAGATGCAGCTGGTCACTGCAAGCAATAGACAAATTTCTATAAATTCTAGGATGCAGAAGAAGATGAGGTAAAGATTATTAAGTCCTCAAAAGAAAAGCAGGCCGATACTGGCCACCTCTTCGAAACCTTAAGCACACGCAATAGAATGATGATAACAGAAATAGGGAACCTTATGCTTACTTTAACCTTAGAAAAAATAAACGTAATAAACCCAACAATAATAGATCATTCTGATCTTATGAATATTCTCACTGACCAAATCACAGGGACCCCTATTACTGACATTTTGAAAGTATCTAATATTAAGGTAGAACATAAGGATAATGTAATAAGTTTTATAATCGAGTTCCCTATAATAAGTAAGCAATGCAGGAAGATAACAATTTTCCCAGTCGCCCACAATGGTTCTGTACTTCAACTCCACGACAATCTGGTGGCCGATTGCGACGGGCAGATGTTGGCCGTAGCCAATTGTTCACAAACTGCAACTGCCACATTCTGCAAGCGTTCCAAGAGCAGCAGTTGCGCACAAGGCCTCCATGCAGGGGGTACAGCCCATTGCCAAACGCAGCCGAGTCATCTTATCCCTGTCACCATAGTGGACGACGGCATCATCATCATTAACGATCGTAGCGCAATACTCACCTACGACGATTGCACTGCGATGAAGATAGATGGGACAAACCTCGTCACCTTCTCGTCCCATGCCACCGTAAATGGCACGCGATACTTCAATCGCAAGAGCGTGCAAAATCGGTTCCCGGTAGTAGCGGCATCACCGTTGCTAAACATCAGCGGCCATGACTCGATACTCAGCCTTCCCTACATTCACCGCCTGAGTGAAAATAACCTTAACTACATCAAAGAGGTCAGAGACAGTATTGCAGTCGGAAATACATTGGCGATTTCCTTCGGCATAATGCTGTTGGCCTGTGCTGTGGGAGCTGGAGTCTACTGGCTCCATAGGCTGACAATCAAGCGTAGAAACTCCCGGAAGATCTCGAAGATATTGGAAAACTTAAACGCGACCGAGGACGGTCGGTCTTCGAGAGGGGGAGTAGTTAACCACTGACTATTGGTATGTGCTGACCCAGCGTTCTGGGGAAGCCAATGACCAGAGTCAAGTGGCGACGGATATGTCGCAACTATGTTGCCGGCCGCGGCGGTCATCCGATACCGCACACGAGGCGCTAACGCTGCACTTTTGCGAGAGCGGCGGCGGCGGCTCTGCGGCAGCGACGGCGACTCTGGGGCAGCGACGGCGTCTCTGCAGGCATTGCTTATATTGATAAAGATTGTACTTTTTAGTCTAAGTTTGGAAACAATAAAAGCGCGACGTACCGTCCCTTGAAGTCTCCCGTAAGTTAACTCATTTTTTATATGCATTTTTAAATGCAACTGGCAAAACCCAAAGTTGGAGACATAGATGCACTAATTTACATGTACACACACACACATTCATGCGTGTTTGCTTTGAATTCCATCAACAGCATTGCAATTGCGATTGTATTGTTTTCTGTGATGCTATTTTATTTGTTTTTTTTTTCTCATTAAAGCTCAATTATTGGTGTGGCCCTTGATTAGAGGCAGCTGCAAGTGGTGGCCAAGGAAACAATTTTTTTTGTTATTTTCATTTTTCTTTATTACTACTAACTTATTTGTTTTTATTCTTATTGTGTATCAAAAACAAGTTTTTTTTTCTTTCAATTATTATTTTTCTAATTTGTTTCTAAAAAAAAAATTTTTTTGTTCACAAATTTCTACCTATTGTTTGTGTGATTTTACAATTATTGCTCAGTTTTACATTATTTTTAACAATAATAGTAAAATAGTAATTAAAAGTAATTAATATAGAGCCTCGGCTGGATAGGCGGCTTTTTTAGACCCTCGTCGATGCATCAGCTTGGCGTCGCCGGATGTGGGACGCTGATGCTCCTTCGTTGGCGCAAGGGGCGGTATGTTTCTCGCGTTTGTTGTTATTTCGGCTGCAGTCTTCTAGTCTTCCTTCGTTGGTGCAAGGGGCGGTATGCCTCTCGCACTTGTTGATATTTCCGCTGCAGTCTTCGTACAGGCTTTTGATTCTTGCTGCTCCACTGGCAGGTGTATAGGCAGTGTACACTGTTTAGCAGACCTTCACAGTCTGCTGGGCACTTCTTCCTTAACTTTGGGATTTGCTGCTTATTGAGAGGAGGATTTTTTTTTTTTTTTTTTTTTGTTTAGCAGACCTTCACAGTCTGCTGGGCACTTCTTCCTTAACTTTGGGATTTGCTGCTTATTGAGAGGAGGATTTCGTTATATTTTTATACTGAGATTTCCTATTGTCGAGCTAGAGGTTGCAGAGTGTGTAAGATTTTGTATATATGTCTCTGTCGCTGAGTACAGCGGCAGAGCGGGAGCATGTAGTGAACATATATGCATAAACTTAAGGCATATAAGTTAATACCTAAGATATCAAAAATAACATCGCCTTTGATATCCAGCTTACCAACATTTGGTTCCCGCACGTGGCCATTCAACGTGCTGGGAAAAGCTAAGCAAGGTGTCGCGTATGCAATTCTAGGTGCATAGCAGGTCAACGCGCTCATGGGACAGCCAACCGTGGGATCGCTAAATTGGCATATTTAATGCACATGCCAATAATTTGTGGAATCAGCGGAACCAATAAAGTTCGTTGGTTCCCAAGAAATGCCAACCCCTGCGAAATGCAGAATGGGGGCATTTCCTCATTGCAACAACACCAAGCTGGAGACGCCGACGCCGACAGCGACGCTTCTTCGTTGGACTGAGGTTTCATTAGGGATTAATTAAGATATAAAAATTAGTTTTTAACTGGAACTCAATGTAAGCACATAGTGCTGATTAATAATAAAAAAATTCTATTTTTTTATAAATATTACCATCAAATTGGTTAATTGGCGCCCGAGCAGGGACCCGCGAAACTCATAAAAACCAAAAGGACCATAAGAAGTTCGCAAGCTAAAGCCAATAAAGGCTACAGTGTTTAAGGTTTTTTCGCGAGTCAAACATTTATAGTGATTGGCCCCTTAGTAGGCTACTAACACAAGTGTAGTGCAAAAAGGAGGGACGTGTTTAGTCCCAGCCATATCCTGTAACAATTATATAAATTCACATAGTGAAGAAACTCAATCAATCACGTAGTGACTACCAATAAAATAATTTCACATAGTGAAAAAAACCGAAAAATTCACATCGAATCAAAACAGTGAATTCAAAAAAAAAAAAAAGTTCACGTAGTGAATAAAATAAAAATTTTTTAAAGGATTCTTACCATCCGAGATAAGCTAAAAAAACAAAAATAAAAAAATCAAACACAAACAACCATAATACAAAGCTGAGAAGAAGGAAGAAGAAACAAGAACAACAAAAAGACATCTACTACAAGAAGATCAACTCCAACTATAACTACTCCGAAAATACCCTCATGGATTCCAGGATAGTTTTAACTTTAATGTAAGTCATTATTATCGTTTATATTGTTAAACTACAAGAACATCAGCAATTAAGAATCACTACTATTAGGAAAAAAGAAAAACTTTAAGAAATACAAATTATATGAACGCAGAAGAGCTGATAATAGAATACTTGTCGACAATGTCACTAAATAATTTGCCCAATACGACTAACCCCTCTGGTCCTTCCCCACTTACTCTTTTTTCCACATCCCAAAAAATAGAACTAACAAACTTGATTGAACAGGTAGTTAGGAACGCGGTTAATCCGGTCATAGAAGAAGATGACGAGCCACAAATAGATTTCAGCAGAAACCTCTCGGATTCTGAAAAAGTACCAGACATAGTAAAATGTCTTAGGGAATTTTCAGGAAAAGCAAGTGAGTTTAACTCATGGAGAAAATCAGTTGACAGAATATTAAAAATGTACGAAAGTCAGAAAAATTCACCAAAATACTTTGCCATTTTACATACTATCAGACACAAGATTATAGGAGAAGCCGATACTGCACTAGAGTCGTATCGTACGCCTCTCAACTGGTCCAAAATCAGACGTTGCCTCATGCAACATTACGCAGACAAACGAGATATTGGTACCTTAGAATACCAATTAAACACGTTAGTTCAAGGCAGAGACAATATAAACTCCTACTATCAAAAAATCTACGAGATTCTCTCGTTAATCCTGGACAAGATCGACTGTCTAGACTATAAGGAGGAAGCATTGCTTGCAATGACTAATTCTTATAGAGATAAGGCATTAGACACGTTCATAAGAGGATTAAACGGCAACTTGCCAAGTCTGTTAAGTGTTAATAGACCTACTAGCTTGCCAGAAGCCTTGAACATTTGTCTTAAGTTGGACAACCTAAATTTTAGGGCGAATCAAGCTAACACTATGTATAACACCTTATCGCATAACGTTAGACGTGGTCCGCAGCCAACATACTACAACAACGGAGGCAGACAAGTACCTCAAAGACCAGTACGTAACCAAAACTTTTTCCCAGAATTAGCACATTTTGGACAAGGTCAGCCCAGATTCGTTCAACATCAACAACAATTCCCACCCTCATTACCGCCAAGGCGTCAACTTCCACCCACTCCGATGGAGGTAGATAGTTCCGTACAAACGCGTCAAGTTAACTACCAAAATAGACCTCAAATAGCAGTTCAGCATCCAAATACCTCACAACAGAGTTATAGACAAACAGCTCCCCAAACTAGACAGAATAATCAGGCTCCGCAGCAAATGAAACGACCTCTTTCTCAGGTCACACACCAACCCAACAAACAACAGAGAGTTTACAATACAGAAGTTATCTTAGAAGAAGAACAGGGTTATGAAGAAGAACAAGATTATAACGAGCAAGAGTATGTTCTAACTGATAATCAAGAATTAGAGACCCCAGAAGAGTACGAATATGAAATAACCGATGATGTAAATTTTTTAGACGAGGTTCTTCCTCATTACCTTTCTTAGAGGTTAAAATGAGGAACGAGAAAAAAATAAAATTTTTAATAGATACCGGCTCCAACAAAAATTACGTAAAACCTTCACTCATTCGGGCACCCATACCGAATGAACTATGCTTCGCAGCAAAGTCCATAGGAGGCAAGACTAATATCACGCATTATGCAAACATAGATATTTTCGGCAACGGAATAGGTAAAATTCAATTTTTCCTCTTATCAGAACTAGGTACCTTTGACGGTATCATAGGTCACGACACATTAAAAAACTTAAAGGCCATAATAAATACACATGGAAACTATTTTACGCTGTTAGGAAAATTTAAATACAAAACTAAGGAACTTTCAATGGGACTTATAACGAACATAGAACTTAGACTTTCTCACTTAGATAACCAAACTTGCCAAATAATAGATTCAATAGTTAAAGAATGCCCAGGTCTCTTCGACGAACCGGACAGAAAGCTCACCTTCGTCACTCAAGTTAGAGGTGAAATAAAAACTAAAACCGATAATCCTGTCTATTCCAAAGCGTACACCTACCCTATGGCACTAAAAGAAGAAATAGATAGTCAGATAAAAGAATTGTTAACGGACGGCATTATTCGACCGTCGCGCTCCCCATATAGTTCTCCAGTCTTCATTGTTCCAAAAAAAGAAGACGCGTCAGGAAAAAAAAAATACCGCATGGTAATCGACTACAGAAAGCTAAACGAAATTACCATCCCTGACAGGTATCCAATGCCAGAAATAAATAGTATCTTATCAAATCTCGGTGAGAACAACTTCTTCACCACAATAGACCTCAAAAGCGGGTTTCACCAAATCGCGTTAAAAGATTCAGACATCGAAAAGACAGCCTTTTCTATCAATAATGGAAAATTCGAATTCCTCAGACTCCCCTTTGGGCTACGCAACGCCCCAGCCATTTTTCAAAGAACTCTTGATGACATATTAAGAGAACACATAGGTAAACGATGCTACGTTTACATAGATGACATCGTAATATTCGGAAAAACAAAAGAAGAACATTTTAACAACTTACGATTAGTTTTCGAGACGCTCGAACGAGCCAATCTCAAAGTCCAATTGGACAAATGCGAATTTATGAAAGATAATTTAGAATTTTTAGGATTTGTAATCAGTAAAGACGGTTTAAAGACCAACCCAAAAAAAGTAAAAGCAATAGTCAACTTTCCTAAACCAAAAACTATCCATGACCTGCGTTCATTTTTAGGCATGTCTGGATATTATCGCAGATTCATCAAAGGTTACGCAGAAATAACAAAACCATTAACTACGCTACTTAGAGGAGAAGCGGGTAGAATCTCGAAAACAATTTCAAAAAGAACTCATATCAACCTAGACACAAAACAAATAGAAGCCTTCAATAAAGTAAAAAATTGTCTCATTTCCGAAGATGTAATATTACATTTTCCCAAATTCACTGAACCATTTGAACTAACCACCGATGCATCAAACTATGCTTTAGGCGCTGTCCTTTCACAAGGAGGCAGGCCAATAACCTTCCTTTCACGAACACTTAGTTCATCCGAAGAAAATTACGCTACAAATGAAAAAGAAATGCTAGCAATTATTTGGGCACTTCGAGAGCTACGCTGTTTTCTCTATGGTGTAAGCAAACTCAAAATTTTCACAGATCACCAGCCGCTAACTTTTGCGCTTAGCAACAAAAACACTAACGCTAAAATGAAAAGATGGAAGGCTCAGTTAGAAGAATATAATTACGAACTTTTTTATAAACCAGGCAACACCAACGTAGTTGCAGATCTTTTATCTAGACCCCCTCAGGCCAGTTTAAATTCATTAACCCCTACTATGCACAGTAGCGAAAGCTCGTCAGAAAATTTAATACATTCAGTAGAAATTCCTATTAATGCTTTTAAAAATCAAATATTCCTTGAAATTAACGAAAGTTCGTCATACCAATTCAAAATTGTATTTCCCACGTATCACCGACACATAATTAAAGAAAAAGAATTCTCGATTGAACATTTAAAACAATTACTTAAGCGATATCTAAACCCGTCAGTCATAAATTGCATAAAAACAATTGAACCAATTATGCTTAAAATCCAAAGCATTTACCCATTACATTTTTCGAACTATAAAGTACGTTTTACCCAAATTGTAGTAGAAGACATAACGAACGAGCAGGAACAGCAAGAAATCATAATAAAAACTCACAATAGAGCACACAGGAACGAAAAAGAAAATAGACTGCAGATTTTAGAAACAGCATATTTTCCATCTATGAGGCAAAAAATTAAAAAAATTCTTAAACTTTGTAAAATTTGCAAGGAAAATAAATACGAACGACACCCAAATAATATAAAACTTGGAGAAACACCCTTACCCAGGTATCCAGGACAAATACTTCACATAGACATTTTTTCGACAAACAGAGAACTGGTTCTAACCTCTATAGACAAATTTACAAAATTAGCAGTAGTTAAACCATTAGAAAACAGGAGCATTGAGGCCATCAGAAAACCATTACGAGAAATTTTGTTTTATTTTGGACTTCCGAAATCGGTTATCATCGATAACGAAAAGTCCCTTAATTCACAGTCAATAGAGTTCATGCTAAAAAATGAATTAGGAATTGAAGTTTTCAACACACCACCGCACAAGAGTACAGTAAACGGCCAGGTCGAGAGGTTCCACTCAACTCTAATAGAGATAATGAGATGCATAAAACAAGAAAAAGGCATAGAGAATTTTGACGAACTACTAGACTTGGCAGTGTGTGAATACAATCATACTATTCATTCTACCACAGGAAAAAAACCAGTTGATTTATTTTTTGGAAGACCTACTATCTTTGGTACAGCAGACTACGAAAGAACCAGAAACAATAATTATGAAAAACTTATAAAAAAACAACAACAGGATTTAGATTTTCACAACAAAAATGAAAAAGAAGTCATTCAGTATGCACCTGGGGATAAAATCTTTGTAAAACAAAATATCAGAGTAGGGACTAAAATGTCTAAACGTTTTAAAGAAGAAATAGTAAAAGAAAACAAGCACTCTACTGTTACTACGCAGTCCGGAAAAATTGTCCATAAAAATCATATAAGAAACTAAAAATCTCTTCATTCTCCCCTGCCCACCAGGTTCATCTCATGTTGCTATGCCACATACGAAATTTTGGATTACTCCAAGTCGAACTCGGAGATAGTAAAGTACAGTCAGGAAATTTTAAAATTCTACACCATATTAACATTAACGACTATAAGGTCACCACAGATCAAATAGAAAAAGAACTCACTAACATTTCCCAAAACAATCCTCTTTTCCCTTTTATAAAGAATGAAATCAATCTAATTAACTTTCAAATTAATAAACTAACTTCCCACGTTATACGTAAACGGGCCATAAACGAAATCGGATCTGTATGGAAATGGATTGCAGGAAATCCAGACCATGAAGATTTCGAGATAATCTCAAATAACTTAAACAATATAATAAAAAACAATAATGAACAAGTTATAAAAAACAAAGACATTATAGATAGGATAAATAAGATAACCAGCGACAATAATGTCATAATTAAAAATTTAAAAAATTCAGAAAACTTCCAAAATATTCTGGCTACGCAGTTAAAATGTAAAATAGATTTAATTAAAGAAGATTTAAGTAACATAAACCTTGCTATACATTTGTCGAAAGCCAATATTGTAAACACTTTTATAATTTCCGAAGAGGAAACTAGAATAATAAGTAACATTTTTGCTGAAGAAAATATTCCATTTAATAACATAGAAGAAGCCTTAAATTTTGCAAATATCAAAATCGCATTTAATGGCGAAAAGCTCATTTATGTAATCGACATCCCTAAATCTGACAAAGAAATTTGTAAACATTTACTTTTAAAACCTTTAAAGAAGTCAAGAAATGTAATTAAAATAAAATATGAAAACATAATAAAATGTAAAAATACAGTTTTTGCTATTTACAATCAATGCAAAAATATTAATAAAATCAGTATGTGTTTAAAGTCAAACATTATAGATATCTCAAACGATAATTGTATTGCTAAGTTACTAACAAGCAGGCACAATAATTGTACCATTACCAATAATGACCATATAAAAACAGTAGAATCAATAGATACAGGCATTATTCTGCTTAATGATTTTAAAGGTAACATTTCTATCGATAACGAAATAAAACCCATTAAAGGGTCCTTTGTAATTAAGTTTAACAACTGTACATTAGGCATAGGAAACGAATTGTTTTCTTCATATGAAACCTCCAACTTTAAACCACTACCAGCCATGATCCAACTGGAAAGGCCAATAACGGCAATAGAAGAGGTGTTGTCACTGCAGCTAATGAGAGATCTCCATACCAAGAACACTGAGAAGATAGGCATACTACGAGACAATTTCAAAACAAACACCATCACTAATTTCGGAGTAACGGCCGGAATACTATTGGTCTTCGTGGTTTATGCACTAAAACTCAAGCTGTGCAGGCAAACCACTGTTATTGAAGTTACAGCCATTCCCACCAGCAACGAACAGCGCCCAGACAAAGTTGACGTAACAGAAACTCCCCCGGAAAGCCACGTAAAAAAACACAGAAGCATCCACGATTTACCTGGTTTCTAACAATCGACCGGGACGTTCGAGATCAGAGAGGGAGGAGTTAATACCTAAGATATCAAAAATAACATCGCCTTTGATATCCAGCTTACCAACATTTGGTTCCCGCACGTGGCCATTCAACGTGCTGGGAAAAGCTAAGCAAGGTGTCGCGTATGCAATTCTAGGTGCATAGCAGGTCAACGCGCTCATGGGACAGCCAACCGTGGGATCGCTAAATTGGCATATTTAATGCACATGCCAATAATTTGTGGAATCAGCGGAACCAATAAAGTTCGTTGGTTCCCAAGAAATGCCAACCCCTGCGAAATGCAGAATGGGGGCATTTCCTCATTGCAACAACACCAAGCTGGAGACGCCGACGCCGACAGCGACGCTTCTTCGTTGGACTGAGGTTTCATTAGGGATTAATTAAGATATAAAAATTAGTTTTTAACTGGAACTCAATGTAAGCACATAGTGCTGATTAATAATAAAAAAATTCTATTTTTTTATAAATATTACCATCAAATTGGTTAATTTATACATTGAATATATACATAACGCAAGTTAACGGCATGGTATGTGGCGGAATATGCAGACGTTGCATATCCCACGCTATGGTCAGGCCACTCATAAGTGGACGATCATATTTCGAACGTACTTTGAGTTGTGTTATGTTATAGCAACAAAGTGTCACTATATGTATTATTGTTTGCAATTCCCTTACATTGGTTGGGTATGTTGAATATTGATGTTGCTCATACTACAGTAGACCGGGGTGCCATACCCTCCACGTCGAGCATGACCACACAGCAGTACTTCTTTTCTTTGAATGCCTCTACTATCCTATGGCACTGTTCCGGTGTTCCGTGGAGCTTGAAGCCGAGCTGATGGTCTGGGATCAAACCAGCCTCGTTCAATACTGGCAGCACTCTACGTAAAAGAACTCTTTAGAGCATTTTAAAGAGAGTCGCCAGTTAACTTATAGGATGATAGGACGAGAGATCGGCCTCAGGCTTACCAGACTTTGGTATTAAAATTACCTCAGCTTGTTTCCACTGGGAAGGGAAATGTCCAATCTCAAAGCATCGGCTAATTACGTTGGTCAGCAACTGGATACAATTTTAAGGAAGCATTTTTATTGCCCTTGCGTCGATGCCATCGTGTCCAAGGGCCTTTTTTGGGTTGATGAGAGCGGCTACCTCGGGAGTCCAAAGATAAAAACCTCTTCTGGCGTTCCAAATGTCGAAGCTGTTTCTCGGGGTAGCTAGCTCTGCGGCATTGTGGATTTCCTGGGTTACTACTACTGTCAATGTCCTTGGCGGAGGAAAGTGTGGCGTTAGGGTCGACCCTGGTTAGCAGCCGTGTTTTGTATCTGTCTATGTCCATGTTGTTTTTAATCAGCCTTTTGCGCGCCGCATTTTTCTCGACCGGCGTGTTAATATGTAGCGTTACAACGGTGTGGTCGGAGAATAGGTTCTCGTTGACACTACATTCTATTTTATTGGATGCTATACCTTTGGAGATGGCAATGTCCAGTAAGTCAAATTTGACAACTTATGTCCTGGTTGTTGTCTTAAATAGGAAGTTTGGCAGCTGGTCCCCTAGCGAAGATCAGCTGGTTGTGAGCTGAGCAGCCAACACAACCAATTGCACAAAAAAACTTCGCGAGGCGGCTGCAAAACTTGAACAGAAAAATAAAACAAAACACTCCCCTCGCCTGGATCGAGGAGCTGGAGACGCCACCTTAGAAAGAGAGCCACTGAATTGCTGATTCCCGCACGGACCAGCCAAAACAAGCGACCACATTCTACGTAAAAATCTACGAGTTATACCTGTACTTGAATTGTATTGTGTGCTGGTTGTATGTGCTGCTATATTATTATTTGTTTGTTTTTGTTTCATAAAAATGAGTTGAATGTAAGACTGTAGAATAGAGATGGTCGTAATTGGCGAGTCTAATTGAGTGAACGTTTTTGTTAATACCCTGAGCCCATTAAAAATGGGTAAAAAGTGTATAATGTATTTGTGGAAATTTATGTAACAGGCAGAAGGAAGCATCTCCGACCCCATAAAGTATATATATTCTTGATCAGTATCAATAGCCGAGTCGATCTAGCCATGTCCGTCTGTCAGTCCGTCTGTCCGTATGTATGAACGCAAGGATCTCAGAACCTATGAGAGCTAGAAACTTGAAATTTTAGATGTAGGTCCTCCTAGTGCCCGCGAAGATCGAGTTTGTTTCCGATATTCGATAACTTTCCCCGTTTCTGTTTTTTGAGCAATTTTTGTAAATAATAAGAGCTAGAGTCACCAAACTTGACATATAGCTTCTAGAATATATATATATCAAGTATCTTTAATTTTATAGCTACCACCACCTCCACGCTTCTTCCTTATAGTCATAAATCAAGTACAAACACCAATTTATGCTGCCCACCAATATAAGCCACAATTTAAATGCAATTGACATTTTAATAAGATGTAGAACATTTCATCAAGATCGGTAACACCGCAGTTATTAAATAAAGCATATTATTGCTGGCCTCGAGTTTGGGGCAGCAATCGCAAATTCCAAGAATTTCTGTATACATGTACACACACACACATTCATGCGAGTCTTCTTTTATTATTATTATTATTGTATTGTTTTCTGTGCTGCTATTTTAATTCGTTTTTTTCTTATAAAGACTCAATGAATGGTGTGGCTGTTGGGTAGAGTCTGCAGCAAGTAATGTGGTCAATTACGAGTTCAAACCCTGCTAAGGGAACTTTTTTTTTAAATTTATCTTTTTTACTACTAAAGCAAACGAGCGCGTAGCGCGAGCTGCATTTGGTGTTGGAATAAGAGAGTTCAGGGTATCCCCTAGTCGGGAGCTCCCGACTAGAACCTCTTACTTGTTTTTATACCATGAACCCATTAAAAATGGGTAAACAGGATATATTGTACTTGTGCAAATGTATGTAACAGGCAGAAGGAAGCATGTATGACCCCATAAAGTATATATATTCCTGATCAGCGTCAACAGCCGAGTCGATCTAGCCATGTCCGTCTGTCTGTCTGTCCGTCTGTCCGTCCGTCCGTCCGTCCGTCCGTCCGTCCGTCCGTCCGTCCGTATGTATGAACGCAAGGATATCAGAACATATAAGAGCTAGAGACTTGAAATTTTAGTTGTAGGTCCTCCTAATGCCCGCGGAGATCGAGTTTGTTTCCGATATTCGATAACTTGCCCCGTTTCCAAGTAATCGATAAATATCGATGTTAAAATCATGTTGACTTTTTGAAAATACACAAATATTTCATAGCGCTACTCTAGAAAATTTCATTAAGATCGGTTTAGAAACAAACAAAAGTTATGTGTATTAGACAGCTGCGAACGTGTTGTTAGCAGCAGCTAGCGCAAATTGCTAGAATTTTTGTGTACATGTACACACACACATTCATGCGTGTCTTCTTTCAAGTTTATCTACAGCATTGCAGTTGTGATTGAATTGTTTTCTGTGCTGCTATTTTACTTGGTATTTTTCTCGTCAAGGCTCAATTATTGGTGTGGCTATTGAGTTGAGATGGCGGAAAGTAGCGCGGTCAGTTACGAGTTCAAACCCTGCCGAGAAAACTGTTTTTCTTTTTTTTGCTGGTGTGGCTGTTGCGTAGAGGCGGCAGCAAGTAATGCGGTCAGTTACGAGTTCAAGCCCTGCCAAAGTCACTTTTTTTTTAATTTATCTTTTTTACTACTACAGCAAACGAGCGCGTAGCGCGAGCTACATTTGGTGTTGGAATAAGAGAGTTCAGGGTATCCCCTAGTCGGGAGCTCCCGACTAGAACCTCATACTTGTTTTAATAGATATTTATTCATGCTAACGCAAATGAGCCCGAGCTGCATTTCGTATTGGTAGCAAAGGGTTCATAGTATTCCCTAGTCGGGAACACCCGACTAGAGCGCGTAACTTCTTAAAATTTCGTTGTGTTACTGTGTTGCTAAGAGCGTTGTTTCTTGAATGTCGTCATAGTCAGGGTTTCCTGCTGTAACGGGGGGTCACAATAGGAGTAAACAACACGATACATTAATATAAAGAACAAAACTAACTAGGAAACACTGAATAAGAAAATGAATATGTAAGCCTAACATTATGATTTGTATATTAAGTACAGTAAGATTTACCATGAAGTACTCCACATGGAAGGGGATCGATTAAAGTTTAAAATAAATTAAAGCAACCTTGACTTTTAGAATGTTAACAGGAGGAGCGGAGGACCAATTTGGCTTAAGAAAGAAGTTCTCACCACATGGTGGAGAACGCAAAAGAGGGTCGGATGCATGGTAAAGCTGTGTGCGAGCTTCACTTCCGATCGAACAAGCGTAATTAGCGGACGTGTTAGCAAACAAAACATGAATTAGTGGTTCAGGGGTTTGATCGTGAGGTTAGGTAGAGTTTTTTAAAAAGTGACGCTGCAGCAGGACCATCGAAGACACTTGCGATAACATAAAAGTCGGAATTTAAACGGTCAGGGCAAGCAAGGCCACATAATTTTGTATTTTTTTTTTGTGTAATTTTATTATTTTGATCAGCGTATTGAAATCTTATATTGTGTGTATACGTTAATTTATTAATTTAATTTTTACTATTGTATTTTCCTACTTGGTAGGTCAGCGGTTATGAGTCTTTTTAGTCTTGTTGTGGATGGTGTTTGTAACAGTTGTCTTGCAGCTGCGTTGGGGTGATGGGCGACCGCCCAGGTCGTTTACCTACTAGAGTGGTGGTTAATTTCATCGCCTATCTTGGTGAGTTTCAGGTCATTTTCGACGTCATCGACAGAACCTTCCTGATTTTGGTCAGCTGTGTTTTTGATGCAGCTCCCCAGAGTTGAATGTCAAAGGTCCATATGGGCGCCACGATGGTCTTGAATATTATGCGTTTGAAATGCAATCAAAGTCAGCTCTTGGGTCCAATAAGCCAGTCAAGTTTTGACTTAGCCTTGATTGCCGTGCTGGATAAGTGTGCAGCCCAGGTTAATCTCTTATCCAGTGAAATGCCAAGATATCCGTGGCTTGTAGTTTGTGGTATGAGCTGGTCGTCGAACAATACGCCTGGATAGGTGTTGCGCCGTAGGGTGAACAAGACACTGGAAGACTTTGCCCCATTGATTTTAATGTTCCACAATTTTGTCCAATCCTGAATTAGAATGAGGTGTTCTTGCAGGTCGTCTGTGGCTGCATACTCGCATTGATTATCAGCTAGTACTGCTGTGTCATCGGCATATGTTGCAATGAGCATATTGGAGGTGCATCGGTATTGTGCCAAATCTGACTTGGCATGTCAGATGTATAAAGTGTGTTTAGCACACATCCATGTTGTCGACGATTTTTGTGATTTTGGCGCATTTCCATTGGCTAGGAAGATGGCCTAAACGTAAAACTCCGTTAAAGATTTCTCCAATGGATTGGATTGCTTTGAACGGGAGCTATTTCAGAGTTGCTGAGTCTATTATGTCATTTCCTGGCGATTTTTTTAATCGAGTACGTTTGATGCAGTTGACTATTTCTGCTGCTTTTATAGGCCTGATGGGGGCTGCCATTTGGAGTGGTACTGTCAGAAAGCTGGTTACATTGTTGGCATGTTCAGCGCTTGTAGTGTTTAAAGGCGTGAATCTTTCCAATAGATGATTCGCAAACGCATGTGCCTTCTCTATATATTTTTTCTGCCAGTTACCATTGGCGTCCCTAATGGGATGAGACGTAGTCGGCTGTCTTTTTTTATTGCGCGTGAGGCTCCAGAGGTTGAATTCCGCGTTGTTCCCAGGCTCTGCCCTAGACAGTTTGTGGCTTATTCGCTCGCTCTGTGTTTTTCGCAGTAGAGATGAGCCGTTGATGAGAAATAGGAGCAGCAGCTGTAGCAGCCTCGTGAATTGAAAGGTTTAATTTTTTTATAGAGTATTCTAGCTGCTCTTTAGTTGATAGTTGTAAGCCGAGGTTGATCCGCTTGGCTTGGAAAGTGGCTATATCTGCACCCCTGGGAAGAAGTCTTACCACAGGAGGGTGATATTCTGGTGAGTCCAACTGTGTGCAGTCCCTGCTGCAGCCTCTGACGTTGCCCCATGAGCGATGTTTTGTATTCTAGTCTCCTGCGATTATGTATTTGTTAAACAACGAGTCAAAGAGGTCATGAAACTCATTAGTTCCGATGGAATTGTAGCTGGGGGGACAATAGATTGACGCCAGCACTAGATCGCCTTGTGGTGATTATAGTCCGATCATTGCTCTTGCATGTAAATAAGTGTGATTGGGTTAATAAAATAGTGTTTAATATTACTATTTATCAGTTTGAGTTCAGTTTTTAATATGATTTATTCCATCACTCCTTGAGTACGCTTAGCCTATATACATAAGTGCTTAGGCTAAGGCCGCGTAGCTGCGCTGCCGGTTACGCCAGCAGCGGAGCGGCTGCATATATGTATATGTCTTAGAGAGCGAGAGAGAGTCTTATGTGCATATATATATATGTTATTGGCGGTCAGCGTGGGAATGCTGACTTAGCGAAGTTCATAAGTGGGTGATCATATTTCACGCTCACTTGAATTGGTTTTGTTTATTTAATGCAACTAAGTGTTGCTGTTATATTTATGCTGAGTTCTTGGTACAGTGTACCCTCGATATATGCACATACTACATCTCCCTCCTTTTGAAAAATAACGTAACTAAGTGTAGTTATTTTACTTAAATTTATTGTAAAAAAAAATTTTTTTTGATTTATTATAATTGTAATGTATTTATAATGTATTTTGAGTTTTTTTTTCTCTTTAAAAATTTTTTTTTTTTATATATATATATATATTTTTGCATACTTTGTATAATTCATTTTTTTTTTTTATTTTTTTTTTGTTTTTATGTCTGTTATGAATTTAAAATTTTTAACCTATCTTTATGAACTGTTTGTGTTTTACTCTTATTTCCGGAAATAACTATATTATCATTATCTTCTATTTTTTCAACTCTATAGGGCCCTGTGTATTTAAAATCTAGCTTATGGCCTACTTCATTTTTTAGTAAAACTTTATCTCCTATTGATAGAGTTATGTTCCTCGTTTTTAAATCATATAATTCCTTATTTTTCTGTTTATTTAATTCGAGCATATTTCTTGCTCTTTTGTATGCTACTTCTAATCTATATCTACTTTCTTTAGCGTAGTCATCTATGTTATATATAGGTTCTATATTACTTATGCTGTTAAAATACTTTGGTAGATTATTAGGCTTACCAAATACTAACTCATATGGACAATAATTATGTGCCATAGAGGGGGTTGTATTGAAGCAATAAACAAAATATTGAAGCCATACGTCCCAATCTGTTTTATTTACTGATATATAGGATCGTATATATTCGTTAAATGTTCTGTGGCTTCTTTCTATTGTTCCAACAGTTTGATGATGATGTGCAGTTGATGTTATATTCTTTATTTTTAAATATTTGCACAAATCATTTATAATTGAATTCTTATATTCCGTTCCCATGTCCGAAATGAACGTCTTCATTGGACCGTACTTGAGAATAAAAGATTCAAATATTGCAGTTGCTACTGTTGCTGCGCTTTTATTTGCGACAGGTATAGCAACTAAATATTTAGTCAAGTCACATATGAGCGTGACTGCATATTCATTGCCTTTTTCTGACTTTGGTAGTGGACCAATTGTATCCACTATCACTCTGTCAAAAGCCTTCATCGGGGTTTCAGTAATTGTTAAAGGGGTCTTAATATTTGTTGTTGTTTTTGCTTTTTGACATTTCTGACATTTCTGGATGTACTCTGTTATATCACGAGTCATACCTTTCCAGTAATAATGTCTTTTGACCTTGGCCAAGGTTTTTGCAATGCCTGTATGACCTCCTTGTACTGGATCATCATGTAGTGTAGACAATATAGCTTCTTTCTCTTTAACATTTGTTAATGTGGTCACCGGGTTGAGTAGCGCTACTCTCAATGTGTTCAATATTTTATTGCCCATAATTTTGAAATTATCTATTGAAACTTTTTCAAAGATATTTTCCCACGGTGCCATTTTTAATTGGCTGATTTTTAATATACCGGCTTCTTTTTCGAGCCTTGGAAATAGTTGTCCTAAGTCAATATTTCCATTATTAGTATATAAATCTCCAATATCAATTCTTGCTATAATTTTCTTACCATGTTTAAAGAAACATAGCATATCTTTTATATGCAAGGTCACTACTTTACGTACTTCATCATTATTAATGACTTCGTATACGTTGGGCTGAGAAGCTGTTTCAGTAGATTGCCTTGGCATCTCTACTTTATTGTTTTCTGCGCAGAATTTTTGTCTACTTTGATACCTGGTAGTGACTTTCAGGATTTTATTTTGTATTTCTTTTAGTTCAGATATTGTTATCCGTGACAATGCATCGGCTACAAAATTATCTTTGCCTCTTAGGTACTCTACTGTAAAATTATACTCCTCTAATTCAAGTCTCATACGCGTTAATTTAGAACTGGGGTTTGTCATTGAAAACAAAAATGTTAGTGGTCTATGGTCTGTTTTTACTATGAAATGAGTTCCGTAGATATAGGGTCTAAATCTCGTGATTGCCCAATAAATAGCTGTTAATTCTTGTTCCGTCGTACTCTTGTTACTTTCTCCTTTGGTAAATGTTCTCGATGCGTAAGCTACTGGAAGTTGAGTTCCATTGTGGGCTTGTGTTAGCACTGCACCACAGGCCTGCTTACTAGCATCTGTGATTATACAAAATTCTTTTGTAAAATCTGGATATTGTAACAGAGTAGGCTTTATTAATTGTTTCTTAAGATATTCAAATGCATTTTGACATTCATCAGTCCATTCAAATGGAACATTCTTTTTATTTAATCTTGTTATATGCCTAGAATAATCGGCGAAATTTTTGATGAATCGTCTGTAGTAATTACAAAATGCTATAAATCGTCTAGCGCTATCCGAGTCATGTGGAACTGGATAATTTAATATGACATCAAACTTTTTGTCATCTGGTAAGATTCCCTTATCTGTGCATTTGTGTCCCAAAAATGTGACTTCATGCATGAAAAATGAACATTTTTCAGGATGTAGCTTCAAGTTGTGTTTCCTACACATGTCAAAAACACTAATTAAATTGTTAAGCATGTGTTTTTCGGAACAACCGATTACTATTAAGTCATCCATATAAAGGAATGCTTGTGATGGTTCAAGTCCAGAGAATGCAATTGTCATCATTCTTTGGAATGAATTTGGGGCTATTTTCAAACCAAATGGCAATCGCGTGAAGCGATAAGAGCCATTGCTCGTTGAAAAGGATGTTATATCTCTAGAGTTTTCGTCTAGCTCGATTTGATGGAATCCTGACATTAAGTCAAGGCAAGAGAAATATGTTGCTCTTCCTAGTTGATCTAAGATATCATCGATCCTAGGAAGTGGAAATTTATCGGATAGTAATTTTTTATTAATTTGGCGATAGTCAATTACTAATCGCCATTTTTTCTTTTCATTATCTATGGATTTCTTTGGTACTAGCAACAGTGGACTGTTATATTCTGAGACTGATGGTTCAACTATTCCATCTTTAATTAGTTTATCGACTTGAGCTTGAATTTCGTCTTTTTGACTATGAGGATTTCTATAATTTTTTATATATACAGGTTCATCATCTTTTAATCTTAGTTTCTGCTTATAAAAATTATTTGTTGTAATTGGTTCGGTTTCAAGTCCGAATATGTCTGTATATTGACAACAAAGTTCTTTTAATTGTTTATTAAATAGTTTTGGAAAATTTTTAGTTAACTTTGACATAACATTGTTCGTTCTGGTTTCATTATTTATTTCGGATATATCATAATTTGCTAATGGTTCATAATTCAACTTATTTATATTAACCATTTGATCGGTACTAGTTGTATTTAGTAAACGGACAAATGCATTTGCAGTCGTTACGACTGTGTTTGCTGCATATATACCAGGTTGAATTTCCTGGTTCGGAATTAGAATGCTATCTTCATTTGAAATTAGCTCGATTTTCCGGACAACTTCGGATCTGGCCGGTAACACTATTGTATTATTACCGGAGCTGTAAGTTATGGGAACATAGATGGGATAATTTAGATTATCTGGTCTTATTATGAGCAGATCTTTTGAAGGTGTAAAATCTAATTGACAATTATATTTTTTAATAAAATCTATGCCTAAAATTCCATCACACGGTATAGAAAAAGTTGAATCGACAATATGGAAGTTGTGTGGAATTATATATTTAGTTGTTTGTATTTCTAAAGATGTTAGTCCTTTGGATTGAATCAATGCTTGATTGATTCCCTGAATATTAACTTTATTATTAATGTTTATATCATTGAAAGTATCGGAATTTTCTTTAATCAAAGATATATCTGCACCAGTGTCTATCAATAATATTAGTTTTTTGCCTGTAGCTACATTTGTGAATGTTACGAATATATTTACGCTAAGATTAATCGAATGAACCTTTTTACTATCTATTGCTGTGTACCTAAGGGCTGTTGGGAGTTTCCCGAAGTATTTTGGGCTACTCTCACATTATTGTTATTGTTGTTGTTGTGGCCTCCGTTTGAGTTACCACGGCCTCTAGAGTTTCCTCTATATTGGCCTCTCTGTCTATTGTTTCCATTATTATTGTTATTGTAATATCTATTGCCATTATTTTGGTAATTTCCGCGGTTGTTTCCGCGGTTATTGCCTCGGTTGGACCTATTTCTCTGATGCTGCGTAGCATATAGGACTGTGTTTGGATGTCCTATCGACTCTGTGCAGCTATCGACAAAGACAGTTGTAACATCACTCATGTTATTGAAATTTCGTGATTTCATTACAGACCTGACTTCGTCAATTGTGCTGTTTGTTATAATAGATTTTACAGCCACTTGTAGGCTTAATTCTTCGGCATATTCTTGTGATACACCGTTTACCATATGTGCTGCTTGCAAAGCCTTTGTCAACTGTTCAACTTCTTGAATATATTGACTTGCTGTCTTTTGCTTTTGCTGCAAGTTAAACAATTTAGCGGATAATGCTTTGGCTGATTCGCCTTTTATACCGATTTTTAGTTTGTCTATTATGGACAGAATTGTTTGTTCATTGTTGATTAAATTTCGAACATGGCCTTTGAGTTTAGTTTTTATTAGACTGACTGCCGTAGTTTCATGTGTTCCTTTTAGTGAATCCACTAAACTAAGAGCATCAATGAAACTTTGTAGATTCTCAGACTTTCCACTAAACTCAGGTATGAGTGAAGAGGCTAGCTTAAGAAATTCTACTTGTGACATGGCCATGTTTACAGTTTTGTCTTCAATTATCAACTCTTGTTCAGACTCAGATAGCTCGGGTAATGTGATTACCGCTGGTATCGTAAGATCGTGTAGATCTTCTTCTTTTATATTTTGGTCTGAACCGCTTGCGATTTCAGGATCGCTTAATGTCTCTATATCTGTGTTTGTTTCTTCCTCGACTAATATTGGAGTATTCAAAATGGAAGGTATACTTATGTCTAGTGCATATTTTGTTTTAATGCTACTTAGGTTTGTTTTCAACCTATTTAAAAATCTTGATACATACGACCAATGTTGCGTATTTAACTTTTCTTTATTGTCGTGTATCAGGGAACGAGCTTTGTTAAAACATGCAACTAGTATTGTTGCGTGTCTCCTTATAGTCTCGTTTGAAATATTCCTATTTTGTGCTAGACACTTGTATGATTTATCAAAATTTTCTTTTATTTTAATTAATGCGGCATTAATATTTTGCCATTCCATTTCATTTTAAGATAAATTATAAAATGTGCAAAAACATATATAAATTTTCAATCAAATAATTATATATTTCTATTCATGTATTCTTTTTGGACTTTTTCTTTTATTTTTGAACAATCTTTGTTACTGTATAGTATAAATTTGTTTTAAATTTTGTCTAGGTCATTTGCCTGGCTTTGATAGCGTTTTTTAATGCATCTATTGTGTAGTTTATACAATTTATATAATAGATGTCCTATGATTATTATGAAAATAATAGCAATAAGTATTGTTATTAACTTTAGGTCGGTGTTATTGACTTCGACTTTGTTTATTACATTTGCTGTCGAGTCTACCGATTTTACATCTACTAAGCCCATTTTGTCAAAATTTTGAAATATTTCTTCAAATTTACTTATTTTGTTTGTTTCTATTGACATATGTAATTTAATACAAAAAAGTTTTTTTTTTTTTACTTTTATACTGATGTATATATTTTTAGTTAATGAAATGAAATTAAATTTATATAATTTTTTTTTTACATTATTTCCTGCCTAGTGTTTGTGTGGCTTTACAGGCCTCACTCTAATTGTGCAGTTGTTATTCCGCTCAATTTTACAATTTTGAATTTAAAATTAAATTTTATGCATCGCAGTGCATTAAAAAAAAATGTTATTGGTGGGCGTTCTTGGAAACGCTGTCGGTTCGCTGATCCGGACTAGCTTGTTGCGCTAGTCGAGGCCGGTGCTGGCTGCACAGGCTGCTACTGCTTCTGTGTTGGGGCACCGGTGCAGGCTGCACAGGTGTAGTCGCAATACGGTGAGTATAGCGGTCCCTCGCAGTCCTTCGGGCATGTCCTCCTTAGCGTTGGTATCTTTTTTGTTTGGGGCGGTTGAGTTTTGATTATTGTTTTACTTATATTTTGTATTGCAGTGTAGGTGGTTGTGTGCATAGGCTCTTGCTTTTTCTTTTCTGTTAGCAATGATTTGATGTGTTCGAGCTCTGCGTGCAATTTCACAGTTGTGCTCCACGGCAAATTATCGTTGCTATTTAGCAGTTTAAGCAGTTTTGCCTTTCGGGCTCTCAGGCGTTTTACTACGCCGCCTCTTCTGCCACACATACCACTCTACTTACTGCGTTCAATTTTCGTTTAAAGTCGTGTAAAGTCGATGGATCCGCTGTTGATTCTTCTATTTGTTTGCCTAATTTTCTTCTTCTTGGTGTTGTTGTATTGTCGGTGTCAGAAGTGGGCCATGTAAAGTTGATGTTGCTCAGCAGCTTCCATCCGTGCAAGACTCAGACCGAGTCACGGTCGCCATGTAATATGTCAATAGTTCAGCATACAGTACACTGGCACGGCTCTGCCATGTAATATCCCAATAGTTAATCATACAATGCACTGGCACGTCTGTGCCGTTTGAGTTCAGTTTTAATAATCATTTATTCCATAACTCCTTGAGTACGCTTAGCCTATGTACATAAGTGCTTAGGCTAAGGCCGCGTAGCTGCGCTGCCGGTTACGCCAGCAGCGGAGCGGCTGCATATATGTATATGTCTTAGAGAGCCAGAGAGAGTCTTATGTGCATATATATATATGTTATTGGCGGTCAGCGTGGGAATGCTGACTTAGCGTAGTTCATAAGTGGGTGATCATATTTCACGCTCACTTGAATTGGTTTTGTTTATTTAATGCAACTAAGTGTTGCTGTTATATTTATGAACAGAATACAGAATGCTTTTATTTTAAGCGCTCTGTTCCATACCGAACAGGCGTTCCAAAACACTATTTTCAGGCCGAGTTTAAAGCCGTGTGTTTTTGGAGGCAAGGTCAATGAGGCTCCTAACATCCTTGACCATACATCTATTCTCCTCTAGGAGACGCTGGTTTAATCTTTCCATCATTTGAGAAATTTCTGTGAACGATTTAGTTAGCATTGAGATCACACTAATCACAAGCTGCGAGTCCGTTGATGGGCCATTTGTTGGCTGTAGCAGGGTATTCTGCGGCGGTGGCCGACTTTGTTGCAGAGGCAATCGATGGATGCTTTGATGCCTTTGGTTAGAATGCGTTGAGCGGGAACGTTGTCTTTGGTTTACATTGCCATTATTTCTTTGAGCGGCACACCTTCTGACTGTATCTGCAAAGGTAGTGCCGGAAGTTATTTGTAAGACCTGTTGAGGTCGAGTAATCGGTTGGGACCATGACTGGGAGTATTTCTTTACGCTGCCGTCTAATTAGCTGTTTTTTATAGACTTTGCATCCCAGATGGTTGGCTGGGTGTTCTTCGCCGCAGTTAGCGCATGTGCAAATATCTTTATCTGTTAAATTGCACTCTGTTGATGGTCGCTACATTTAATACATACTGGACCTTTGTTGCAGTATGCTTGGTATGCCCAAATGCTTGGCAGCGATGGCACTGCGCAGGCAGATTTTCCGGTGTAAAACTTCATTCTGCAATTGGGTAATATTAAATACCTCTTTATTATTTGCGGCTTTGGCAATATCAACAAAGCACATATTAATTTTCTTGTTTTTGTCGATTTTGTCATTTGGCTGGTAGATGTATACAACGTGGTGGTTGTAGCTGGCCAGACCAGCAGCTATCTTTTCCATTGATAGTTCTGGGTGGATTTTCTTTATGACGAATCTAAATGGTCTATCTTCGCGCAGCTGGTAGTGATGGAATTCGGTACCGAATTGAAGCAGCATATTAGTCGTCTTTCTGTAAGACTGAGTATCCTTACATTGGATGAACATGTCGCCCCTCATATTTGTGTGAACCGAGAAATTGTCTGGGCCGATGGCGAGATCCATGTCTTCCCAGGAGGCATCTAGGTTGTTTACGTGTGGGATTATGATCCTGGGTGGACGATGGCTTGTTTTTGCCGGTGAAGGGTTGTTTGATTTTCCTTCTGCTGCCTGCTCGCTGTAGTTGCTTGTGCCAGGGAACCTTCATCTATGTTTTCATCTTGAACTTGGAGTAGATCAAAAGGATTTGTGTATGTTTGAGCATCTGTTAAAGATGAGTTGGCGGTGCGCTTAAAAAATGTAACAGGGGAGCCTGCTTGGTGGTTCCGTTTAATTGCTCGTTTAATTTTTTTGATGGGTTTGACTCTGGGTGAAACAGTTTGCCAGCTTGCTTTGGTGAACGCAGATTTGCTTCTACTATTATAAGTAGGCATTGGGTTGACTTTGGGTGGACTTCCGCCCGGGATGTATTTTAAGGGATATGGTAGTCCAGGAGAGTAAGCAGAAATCCCAAAAGTGGAGTTCGTGATTTAGGGGCTGGTAATGGTGCTATTGTAAGTTTTGTATATAGTGGTATTCGCTCTATGGATATCCGTGTGGATACCTGTGGAAAATAGATTGGCATTAGCAATTGTGGTGATAACTTTACAGTTAGGAGTATTGCTTGAGTGGGCTGAGAAGCCTCCAATTTGGCGAGCTCCGTAATTGGGAGCATTGTTGTTAAAAGTGTTTGGGGGGATTGGGCCGACAGGTATCATTTCGTCGCCAATGTCTTCTTCTTTAATTTCGTCGACGCCATTTGACGCCTCTTGATGTTTGTTGGCCATTAATTTGCTTGTTTTTTCTTAGTTCTTGTTAATAAAAACCAGAGTCGCACTGAGCTGTCAACTCTAACTTGACAACTGTCAATTGGTAATAATGCCTTTAATAAGTTTGCACCACTTAAACTTTATTTTAAGCTTATTTTTATGAATGGCACTGGAGCACATTGACGCACGTCTGTACTAGACAAGTTACAGAAAGGAAATGAACACTATACAAGAAATTGCTACTATGCAGCTGTATATTTTGATAATTGAGATTTTTGTTTTTAACTTAAATGCTTGTTTTATTAAAAATCTGCCCGCTTTTTTTTTGGACGTTGGCAGTTAATTATCTCTGTGTTATATTTAGTGTAGGGGGAGCAGTGAAAGGTGTGGAGTTAGACATCTACTCTTTGGCGGCGGTCAAGTGGGTGTTTCCTTTTGAGCCGTCTCGCTGTTGAGATGTTGTCCAAAAGCTTGGTGGCAAGATTATTTGGGTGGTTTCCTAGTCTGGCGATGAATCGAACTTGGCAATTAAATCTTTTACCCAAGAAATATTAAGCTGGTAAATATGAGTGTTAGATAAAATTCGCAGAGTTTTATTTTGAAACCGCTGAATAATGCTCAGGTTGCTCCTGCTGGCGGTACCCAAAAGATGGATGCCGTAAGTCCATGTTGGCTTGATAATTATTTTATAGAGTAACATCTTGACGCGAAGCTTCAATTTGGAGTGCCTGCCGATCAGCCAGTTATATTGTTTCAGCTTGTTTCCAGCCTGCTTCCTTTTGCGCACAATATATTCGCGCCATGTCGGCCGTCGGTCGAGTGTGATGCCAAGATAATTGGGCTTTGTGCTCACCGGAATCAGTATTCCATCTAGGAGAACTAGGGGGCAGTTTCCTTTGCGCATCGTGAAAGTGGTATGGGTGGATTTTTCCTGGGTGACAGCGATGTTCCACCTTTTCAGCCAGCTGTCCAGGGAGTCCATAATGGTGGACTGGCTGCATAATGGTTGACGCGTACTTCGGTGAGTTGCCCGTTTGAAAAAATGCAGTATCATCCGTGTACGTGGCGACCAAGATGCTCTGATCCGGGCTGACAGGCATGTCGACTGTGTACACTGTGTATAGTAGTGGTCCCAGAACGCTGCCTTGCAGGACTCCGGCTCTGATGCTCTTAACAGACGAGGAAGCGTCACCGCACTTGGTGTAAAATTGTCTGCAGGAGATGTAGCATTTGAGAAATTTAAAGTAGGATGCTGGTTAGTTTGCCCTGAGTTTGTGCAGTAGACCGAGGTGCCATACCCTTCACGTCGAGCATGACCGCACAGCAGTACTTCTTTTCTTTGAATGCCTGTATTATTCGCTCTACTATCTAATGGCACTGTTCCGGTGTTCCGTGGAGGCGCCTGAAGCCGAACTGATTGTCTGGGATCAAACCAGCCTCGTTCAATACTGGCAGCACTCTACGTAAACGAACTCTTTAGAGCATTTTAAAGAGAGTCACCAGTAAACCAGTAAACTAATGGGATGATAGGAGGAGAAATCGGCCTCAGTTTTACCAGGTTTTGGTATTAAAATTACCTCAGCTCGTTTCCACTGGGAAGGAAATGTCCAATATCAAAGCATCGGTTAATTACTGGATACAATTTTTAGGAAACATTTTTATCGCCCTTGCGTCGATACCATCGTGTCCAAGCACCTTTTTTGGGTTGAGTAGAGCAACCTCGTTCTCAATCTCGTCCAGGAGCGATATGTGTGTCACTCACACTTATCAGTTCTAAGAAACGGATAGTGTCCGCTTTCTCCGTCAATGAGCAGCGATCAAATTGCGTGAATGAGCCATGAAGGTGCCCTGCAAAAGCATGCTCTTTCTGCTCTTTCTTGGTCTGATTCGCACCAGTTCCCGTTTGCTTTTCGGACCACAGCTGCCCTTCTAATTGGCCGTTTAATATGGCGTGTGACTTGCCATAATCTATTTGATGGGTCTTCTGGTTCGAGATCCTCGAGGAACCTATCAATGCGCTCTTCCTCAAGTTTTGCAGTAGCTCCTTTAGGCGTTTTGTGGCTCTGTTGAGGAGGTTTTTATCCCATGGGCTGCGGGTAGAAAACCAACAACGCCTGAGTCGCGTCTTTTCCGCAACGAGAACGGCTACCTCAGGAGTCCAAAGATAAAGATCTCTTGCTGGCGTTCTATGGTTGAAGCTGTTTCTCGGGGTAGCTAGCTCTGCGGCATTTTGGATTTCCTGGGTTAGGCCTGCTACTACGCTGTCAATGTCGTCGGTGGAGGAAACTGTGGCGTTAGGGTCGACCCTGGTTAGCAGCCGTGTTTTGTATCTGTCTATGTCCATGTTGATTTTAATCAGCACTTTGCGCGCCGCTTTTTTCTCGACCGGCGTGTTCCTCTGTAGCGTTACAGCGGTGTGGTCGGAGAATAGGTTTTAGTTGACACTTCATTCTATTTTATTGGATGCTATACCTTTGGAGATGGCAATGTCCACTAAGTCAGGGATCTTGCGAAGATTCGTGGGCCAATATGTGGGCTCGCCAGGTGAGTGGCAGCTGACTCCTTTTTTCTGAATGCATCGGAAAATAGCTTTACCTTTGGGGTTGGTTCGCGAGCCCCACCTGGAGTGTTTGGCATTAAATTGCCTCCAATTATAAATCTGGGGTCAAGGCTTTTCAAAAGGTGATTGAGCTCGTTGTCCCAAATGTTTTACCTGGGTGGGAGATACGCAGCCGTGATTGTGAGGTCGCCGAGCGGGCTGGGCAGCCTGACCTGGGCACACTGCACCCAGTCCTGTTGGTATGCTGGCAATTCAATATATTTTATTCCTTTTTTGATGATCATTGCAGCTCCGCCTCGGGCTCTACCGTTTGGGTGGTTGGTGTAAGAGAAGCTTGGTGATGGAGAAATACGATCTCCGGAAGAAGTGAGTTTGTGATATTAGGAGTATATCTGTGTTGGTGGTCTTCACAAAGTATTCGACCTCAGGCTTGCTATTGCACAGGCCGTTCGCATTCCAGTTGGGGAGGTTCAGCCTTACTTGCATAGCTTACCAACAACAGTGGCTAGCATTTGCGTCATCTGGCTAAATATTTTCTCCATCATTTTTTCCATCATCAGCTCCATTCGGGTAATCATTGCTTCCATAGCTCGTGCTGTTGCGTGCTCTGGTTGGCGGGCTTAACTTTGTGAATTGTTATTTCCTCCTCTAAGCGCATCCGAGAAGCTGACGTGTTGGTCAATTTTAACAGCTGGGGTCCCTGAAGTACGCCCGAGAAGCATTCGGGAACGCCTGCGCTTGCAGCATGGTTCCTCTTTACCTTTACTGCAGTCTACTGAGCTGTGTTTATCGCCGCACTTGACGCATTTATGTTCGAGACGGCAATATCTTTGGGTATGTCCAAACCCTTGACAGCGGTACCATTGGATCAAATCTTTTAATTTTAAAGGAGGATCGATTGTTACCACCGAACTGAATAAACGTTTTATTTTGAATCCCTCATTGTTGTTGCTGGATGGCCCAGGTTGACGAAAAAGACAGACGTTGGCATTTTCGTATTGCGGCTAGTGGCGTTGTGAAGGTCTCTTACGTTGTGACCTTGCTCAGCCATTGTTTCCTTAATCTCGTCCTTATCAGTCGGATGATGAGGTTCGGGCTAGTTGCTGGGGTGTGAACGTTACCCAGCTGTCCAGTATCAATCACGACGCGGTTATTTTCATCTATTTTATTTATATGTCTATGCAAGTCTTTAGAGCTCGCGTGCTTCTAGCCAATAGGAACGGATGATGAACCGTGCAAGCAATTATGTTTGTATGTGTGTGAATATACATACACAAAAGAATATTTGAATTTGTTATTATTCATTGCACTGGCTATTGCTGCCAAATAAATTCACTTTATCTAGCGCTGACCATGACCTACGCCAAATTTGTGCTCACATATGTACGTTGAGTCTTGAGGTTGGCTCGGTAGAAAATCAGTATTTTTAAGTCGATGCAATAATCAAATGTATGGGCGTTACTCATCTTAGTGTTTTTATTGTGTTTGGTTGTAGCATTGCAAATTTTAAAAACTTCTCAAAGGTAGTGGGAAGTGGGTAGTATCGGCAGTCGAGTTGATGTAGATGTGAATTATTTTTCCAGCATCTTTTTAGATGTGCATCATATTTGGCCTTTAGAAAAACGTCTTCCCGGTGTCACTGATGGACGCAATATAGAACGAAGGTTCCCTTTAAATGGAAATGTTCTTCTTCCAGTACTATCTGTTTTTTGAAGCAATTCATTGGTTTCTTTGTAGCCTCGATCGCGTAACTCGAAGAAAACTTACTGTGAATCGTACCCCCAAAGTATCGTCTTTCAACGCGTTGACGTTCTGTCTGCATAACGCATCCGCCACATGGTTTTCTTTTCCGGCTTTTAAAAAATGTTTGCATTATATTTGTGGGTGAACGCTATCCAGCGTTTCCCTGTCTTTCAGGGTACTAGAAGATTAAATCGGTCCTTTACTTTGGGTCGAAACCGGTCTTTTTAATGCTCGACGTGTTAAACGGCCGCACTTGTAGTACTGGATCTCTTCCGATCTGCCGCTGATGTATACTTTCCCACTTTTGAAATCGATAGGGGTACCTGCCATCGTTAAAGGTCAAGTCCAATTATACCATCAAAATCAGCCGAACAAGGTATGGATACACCTACAAGATATTGTCGACACCGTGCATAAAAGGTGTGCCTATCATTATTGAACTCTATTTCCTGTGCCATTGCCAAGGTAGACGGAAAATCTTTGGGCCGAGCTGAGAACAGAACATCGGTATGGTTCCTTATAAGCCCAGATATGACATATCTCAGTCTCCGCTACCACTACCTTTTGTATTGTGAGCTTCTGTAACAGCACTTTAAATTTTCATAGGCAACAAAGTAAGTCGCCAATGTCATCGCTCACTGGTCTGCTCATATAAAAAATTGTTTACGTATCAGATTTCGAAGCGCGAGTTACGCCCTCCGCGCCACTTACCATGAGCCCAAAAATTCTAAACTTATAATTAAATCAACTAATTGGCGAAGCCAGTAACGGAATAAACTTACCACTTATCACAATTATATGGAAACTTTGGTCGAAATCCATAGACAACGAAAGAATAAAAGTACGGAAAATCGTTAAATAAATTGTGCGACAAACAATTATCGCAAAAACGAACAATAAAATTTCACAACATAATAAAAAGCAAATAATCATAATGATATAATATTTGTTGTTCTGATGTTGGCTAACCAAGAAGATTCACGAAATCCGGTTACCACACAGAGAAAAAGCATTGACTAAGAAGCACCATATTCACCTGTATTTACCGAACAGGAGGGCATACTACATAGATTTATAGCTGTTGTTAACCAGGTTGGGCAGGAGTACGAGAAGTATAGTGTTTTGAAAAATATCTTAATAATGTTTAAGTTAAAAAAACAATCAATAAAAAAAAGGATTATCTCCCTGTTTCAATAAACACAAAGGTTGTTGGAAGCACATGTTTTATTTTTTTCTAATGTAGATTTCGCCATCTGTGGCCTAAAATAGTGTAACGAGTAACCAGAAAAAGTCGTGCATAAATCTTTTTTTTACATTCCGCCGGGAAAAAGGTTGCCTCAAACCAAAGAAAGTCAGGAGTGCTCAGCATAAAGAAACAAGTAAGAGGCTCTAGTCGGGAGCTCCCGACTAGGGAATACCCTGAACCCTCTTCTACCAACACCAAATGCAGCTCGTGCTGCGCTCGTTTGCTTCAGCATTAAAAGGAATAAACTTAAAAAATAAGACTACACAATTTGCAACCGCCTCTAGCCAACAGCCACACCAACAATTGAATCCGAATGAGAAAAGAACGAATTTAAATAGCAGCACAGAAAATAATACATACGCAATTGCAATGCTGTTGATAGAATTCAATAAAGACTCGTATGAATGTGTGTGTGTACATGTATACAGAAATTCTCCATCTCTTATTATTTACTAAAATTCCTCAAAAGCAGGATTTCGATTTCGATTTTTATCGATTACTTGATAACGGGGTGAGTTGTCGATTATCGGAAACAAACTCGTACTGCGCGGGCACTAGATCGACTCGGCTATTGATGCCTGTAACATTTGCACAAACATATTATACCCCTGATGAGGAATAAGACAAGCGTTGTCTGTTATTTATGTTTTTTTTTTTTTTTTAATTTAGTAAACCGCCACTGGCGCGTTCGTAATCATCTGCCGTCAATTTATTACTTTTATATGGTTTTGATTTATTTCACAAATTTTAACTTGTCCGTGCTAAACCTACACGACGACTGCCCCAGTAGAAGCAATTAAGTAGCTAGGCTAAATGTCAAAATGATATTGAAATTGTTTGATCACAGTAGCCTTTGTTTGATGTGTTCCTCAACATCCCGCCCGGCCCTGAAACATGGTTTCGGAATTAGGCAATACTGCGATCCTTGCGATTGGACGGGTTGCCTGTCCAGTTGGTGTTTTGAGTCTAACAGCACGGATACGTTTAACAGACGATACCTTTGGGGATTTTACATTCCATTTATGACGCTGTTGTAAAGTGGTCAGATACTCCAAATATCATCGTTTCCAAAAGCAGCATGGCCTGAGATTTCTGCCAATAATCCAATCTGTTTGCTGGGACCTGCTCTAGATTCCCTTCTGGGATCATAGTATAGGGTCGTCCAATCAGAAGGTGAGCAGGTGACTAGTATGTCAAGTCGGTGTCCGGTGTTGTATACAGTGGTCGAGAATTAACAACGGCCTCGATTTGTGCCAACAAAGTGGGCATTTGCTCGAATGTGAGAGTAGCAAATCCGAGTACGCGATGAAGATGCAACTTCACTGATCGCCCCGCTGACTCCCACTTGCCACCACAGTGTGGTGCATGTGGTGGAATAAAGTTCTACTTGATTCCCTCGTTGGCGTTGTCTGCGAAATGATAGTGTTGTGCGTTTGCGATGTTAATAACTCCTCCATTTCATTCAGCGCTCTCCTTGTGCCGACAAAGTTGTGCGGCCAAAAAGGTACCTGTGCTGAGATCTTTAGCTAGCTTCAAGTTAAGTGCAGAGGTAGCTAGACAAATGAAAAGGCAGATAAAGCCCTTCTCCTTGCAAGGGTAACGTCTCTTACAATCTTTGAGAGTTATAGGGACGGTGAAATGGAAATGCTAGTTAGACCCTGAATGCTGGTAGATCAGCCCTGAATTCTTAAGCTGTGTGATGGCGTTGTCCAAAAGATTTCAAACAATCGTGAGTAAGCTTCCGTATTAGGTTTCGTGCACTTAATATCCAGAATCATTGTCTAACGCTGACAAACAGTACTGAAACTCCTGGGTGCTCCTAGTGTTCGTTTTCTAGGATGAGAAGGGCAGTTCCGAGATACCTAAGCGTCCACCTACGCGCAGGAGTACAAAATCATCAATGATTGGCGAGAGAGTGTGCAGTTTTGAGTCATTCCTGTGCGGTTGCTTAATGATCAAAAGTTGATACTCTTGCTTGAATGCTTCATGAGCACACCGAAAGCAGAACGTACGAGCTTCGTTGAATTCTTCAAAAGTCAGTGCGCCTGAGTTGCGCTAGCGTCTTGCAAATCGTAAGACACAAGCCACGATTCGGAAAACTTTTGTCCAGGAGGAGACACGGTTGACCAGCTCGTCAAGTAGAGATGGTACAGTATTGTTAACTGCCACAGATAACAATGTCATAGTCTTCACTTCCTCTCGAACACGGTCATCTGAAATGAAAAGAGAAGTTTATGCTGAGTGTATGTTTGCCATGTTGAAGTTTTCATCATGAAGCCATTGTGGCCCTCTCCACCAGATATGGAATTTGAGTAGATCTGCGGCTAGCATGGTGTTGGTGCTAACGTGGTTCAAGCATGTCGTGGTATAATGCCAAGGATCTCAGCGGTGCGATTGGCGACGAACGTTTTCAATTTGGGTGGTGTATTGGATAGCTAAGCCAAGACAATTGTTGAATAGCACCACGCGTGTACATTGATATTGATGTTATTCAGTGCAGGTTTGATCAAGGCGACCAGTCGACTCAGCAGCAGCGCCCCAAAGAGTTCCAAGCGCGGGAGAGAATATTGCTTGAGTGGTGCAACTCTTGTTTACGCAGCGAGTAACGTAATCTCTACATGACCATCTGGGTATGTAATCCGACTGTAAAAAGCGGCATGAGCTTCATTGATGCATCTGAGAATGCATGCAGTTCCATAGTGCCCGAAGAGTATCCACCATAACGAGGCATCTTGAGTTCCTTTAATGCAATGTTATCCATGCGATATTTTTGCCATAGCGTTGCCAAGTTCGGTGGGTGCGAATCCCAATCCAAGTCATGCTGCCATATTTCTTGAAATTAAATCTTGAACTGAACGACAACTGTGGCCAACACACCAAGCGGATCAAAAATGTGAGTGACGTCAGAGAGTACCTGTTGATTTGTGCTGTCTGCTACCTTGTTCAAATTCAAATTGTCTCCCAGAGTGTCAGTTGCTGGATGTCAGCAAGTTGCTCCAAAAGATTCGTTGATATTTGCGGTGATCTTCATTGACCCATATCTGGCGAAACATTTTTACTATGTCAGCCGAAAATACAAACTTATGTATCCGAAGGCGTAAGAACGCAGAATAAGTTGCAGTGAATACTTGGTCCAACATGTAGTGCGTCGTGTGGGGCATGGCCGTCACGATCTTGAAAGGATCCATCACTCCCATCACACTACTCTTAGCTTCTGTCCTAAAACTGGGTGATGTGGCATGTAGAAGGCTCGACCCTGGTGAGTACGTATTTCCTCTGGCTTCAGCATGTGGCCTAGACTCGCATAGTCTTGCATAAATTTTACATATCGTGTTTGCAGGCTTGTATCTTTCAGCAGTCGACGTTCCACAGTTTCAAACCGTGTTGCTCCGTTTAAGGTTTTTGCGAAGGTAGTATCCGCCATTTGGAGGAAGCTTGAATCTCTTGAATGTGTTTCACGTTTCCTCCACCTTCAAATCCTCGGGATCTGGTGACAGGCTTGCGTTGGTGTCCCTTAACTTCCAGAATCTTTGGAGTGAGGCGTTGATGTCAACAGTAGTATGCAGCGTGGTAGCAGCTGCTATGCTCGAGATGGTAATGGCAGTGACCACCCATCCAAACACCGTCGAAATTGCGCTTACATTGCCATGGCTGTCTAGCTTATTTTCGCCAGTAATTACATCCCACGCATAGTCCGTCCCTAATAGAATGTCTATCGGAGATGTGGTGTTAAACATCGGATCTGCATGTGGAATATCATTGAAGGTCTCCAATGCAGATGCATCGATCTTGTCCCTTGCCAATTATGATGTGATTTTTTCCAGGATGTGTACAGCAGCGTATAGTGTGTCGTCTGATACCCGTGATTTCAAGTGAAGTTAACTTTAACCCCGTGTAGCCCTTACCGATGAAATTCCCGAAACTAGGATTCGAGATGGAGAACTTACTTGATACTTAGATATCTCTGATACTCCGAATTATAAGATGTTGCGCTATGTGGCTCTTTGCCACGAGTGATACCTTTTGCCCCTGACGTCAGCCGCAGCGTCGATTAGTTGACCTTGGTTCGCAGAAGTCTGTAGCGATGTACTTTCTGCGTGGATTAGAGTGTGGTGCCGGCCACGCAACGTTCACAAGAATAATTTGATCCACATTTCGATGATATATGACCGGGCTTTAAACAGTTAAAACATAATGACTTGACAAAGGCGCGTCGTTGGTCAACAGACATGTGAAATTGCGAGCAGCCGAAAAGCAAATGTTCAGATGAACAACATTTTGCACATGCGCCTTGCTTAGTGGTCACAAAATTGCGAGCCGTCTTCTTCTGTCATTGTTATTGCATGCAGCAACTTCAGAAGTAAAAAGCCCTTGGCTCAACTCGAATTCCTCACATCGCGAGTCCAGAAATTGGCACAAATCATCGATTGTTGGACACATGATATCCTGATTGATCTCCGCCCATTTGCGTCTTGACTCTGAATCTATTTTTACAATTATCCAGAAGCCGCGTCCTGTTTGCCCAATTGCATCTAGTCCCTGTACAATTTCATTTGCACCATCTCTTACCTTCCGGCATTCTTCGTGTGGGCAATTCCATGCCTCCAGCAATGAGTTTACGACATGACGTAGTCGGTTGTATCGTTTAACCAGGCGTCCCATACAGTATCATATTCCGCGTCTGTAATTGGCAAATTACGTGCTAAAGTTGCTGCTTCATTGGTCAAAAAAGAATTTAAATAATGAAACTTTTAAGTTTTTCCCAAATATTGCTTATTGTGGATGGTTTCAAACAAATCTAAAATGCTAGCCATTCCCTGTAATAGCTACCAAAAGATTTGATCTGCAACTTCGGCAACTGTGATTCTCGTAAATGTGTCGCAGGTGCGAAGTGCGTAGTTGTGGTTGTTGCCGCATTCAACGGAAATCTCGCGAAGAATTCTTGTTGTTGTACCAATTGTGAAATTGCTTGTTCGTTTGCTATTGAATTCCGCTCAGAAAATTTCGTTTAAGTGAAGGCTGGAGCGCCAAAGTCTTCAAGTACTTGTTCTCATATACTTCATTGTCGCTGGTGGGGTCGACATACCCTTCAAGCTTGCCAAGCAAGGAATAGCTGTTTCACTAAACTAAGATAACAACCTCTTCTTATGTTTACATGAATGTTGCTTACTTTAATGGGATGCGACTGGTGCAGAATTCAACAACCCCTTTTACCAATTTTTAATGGGTTCAGGGTATAAAACATTAAGCCGCATGGGCACATTTAGGATCCTTTAGTTTCTTTAAAACTACGTTTTTTTTCCTATATATTCATTCCATTGGCTTGCATTCCTTCTCTTCTTTCCTGCCCCAAACTTAGGACCGCCATATTGCTGGTGAGAGCTACACTTTTAAGTAGTTCAGAAAGCAATGAAACAGAGAAAGAGAGAATACCAGTCATATAGAGTTTAAAAGGAAAGAAAAAAAATGATTTAGTGCCTTGTGAATTTTATTACAGCAGATCACCGCAACATGAGATCGATGAAAGCGCTTCCTGAGATTAAATGCACGTAAGTGAACTATGACTCTTAAATTCTTGTTGTGCACTTAGAAATTATTATATAAGGAGAATGGCCTAAGTAAATGGTCTAGAACACACTAGTCTCAATTAGACCTTCGGTAAAAACTCATATTGTACAACTGCAGCCAGCAGCATACAAATACATAGCGCACATGTGTGCTTAAGATTCTAAGAGTGACCTACGCTAAGAAATATCATGTTAGTTAGTAATAATAAGTAGCAAGGGTGAGAAAAATACCCTAATACCCTAATACCCGAGAATGCCTCGACAGCAGACCTAAAATAAAACACTCTGTTAGTATATAAGACCTAGGATTCGTAAGAATAAACCAGTATCTTACAAGTACTCACGCTGAACAACATGTTCATTTTGGTCCATCGAGCATTGCCGGCATTTCGGCACGCAGAACTAAGACTTTCGAGCAGTGCCGGAAAAACCGGCACGCCGTACCACTAGACTTTCGAGTGGTGCAGCTAAGTGTAGCACGCCGAACCGCAAGACGTCTCAACATTCAAACGTCGAGTTCCCTCGAGCTTGCTAAATAAGTCGGCAAATCGGCCAAAAAGGGCAAAAAGCACCCACTAAACTCATACATCTCTGGTGGTATCCTGAGCCCACGGCGAGTAAAAGGAGATTTTTATGTATTTAAACAAAACAAATGTCGAAAGCCACTGATAGCCAAAAAAGAACAATGCCAGGATCAGAGATAAGAGATAAGAGGGCAAATGAGTTCGATAGGCAGGTAGAGGAGCTAAGCAAATAACTAGATGATACGCAGGTCGACATTAGGGAAAACAATTGTTAAATGTTTGGGTTGAGAAAAAGAAAGATAGTATTTCTTTGGAAAGAAATACAAAAAGAAATACAATTTTTCAAAGAAAGGTTTGACGGTAATGTTGCGTTCTATAGGGAAATTAAAACGCTAGGATTCGATGTACAGAACATGGTAGAAGAACTAGCAGAACAGAATCAAGACAAGTGTCAACCAAAAATTTGGGGGTTGCCATGTCAAAACAGAGGAGCTAACAATGCTTTCAAAAATTTTATAGGGATTCCAAAAAGTGGGATTTCTTTGCCGGGTTGTTAACAGAGTTGGTTCAATCAAGAGAGGATTTGAGTCCAGTTCTTCAATTCAACTATCTAAAAACGGCATAAAAAAGGGAAGCAAGATGCATGGTGTCTCATTTGCTAAAAGGCTCCGCAGAAAATTTCAATGCGACTTGGGATCTATTAAGCAATTGTTATGAAAACAAACGGAAAATGTTTTCCGACCAACTAAATCGGCTCATAGAGTTGCCAGTACTGAACAGTGATTCAGCAAAGCACATTAAAGCATTTATTGATTTAATTAATGAATCAATATATTTAATAAAATTGAAAACGGTCTTATCAGAAGACGTTGATGTAATTTTTGCACACATGATTATTCGCAAGTTTAATAGAGAAACTTTGCAATCATATGAAAATCATGTGAAAAGAACAAAAGAAGAATGTGTTAGATGTACTAGATACAGGCAACACACAGTAGAACAGATAATGGGAAATTTCCCGAAATATAGGACAACAAAATCCTTCCCATTCGTAAATATAGGTGTAGACTATGAAGGACCATACAACATCAGATGCTCAAAGGCTCGGGGACAGAAAATATTAAAGGGTAATAACAGTATTCGTATGTATGGCCACAAAAGCAATTCACCTAGAAGTAGTTAGTGATTTAACATCAGATGCATTTTTAGCAGCATTAAGAAGATTTATAGCAAGACGCAGAAAATGCGCTCACATATACTCCGACAATGGAACTAAATTCTAGAGCTACATCAAGATTTTCTAAAAGCGATCCAAAGTAACAATATGATTGCTCCTATACTGGAAAACGAAAAAATCTAGTGGCATTTTATCCCACCGGCAGAACCTCACTTCGGAGTTATTTGGGAGGCCGGAGTCAAGTCGGTTAAATATCACCTAAAAACGGTAATAGGGGACAACAATCTAACATTCGAAGAAATATCAACATTGTTGTGTCACATTTAAGCAGTATTAAACTCACGACCATACACGGAGAAGACATTGATGATAACGAAGTGTTGACAGCAGTCATTTTCTAATTGGAAGACCAACATAGCATAGAATCAGAAACACAGAATAGAATAGGCAACCTAGGCAGATGGAAACTGATTCAAAGAATGAAGTAAGAGTTTTGGTCAAAATGGAAAGAAGATTGTTTGTATACTCCACAACAAAGAAGTAAATGGAAAAAAGAAACACGGGATATACAAAAGGGACAAATAGTAATAATGAAAGACGAAAACTGTCATCCAGCAAGATGGAAGTACATAAGGGAAAAGACAACAATGTCAGGGTAGTAAAAGTAAAATTACAGGACGGATTTATCACAACGCCAGTTACCAAAGTGTGCCCGCTTATTGCAATACAGGTACAGGACAAAAATGAAAATGAGCAGAAAAATAATGAGGAGGAAAGGAGAAGCTCTAAGAGACTTAAAATCTCAAAGCTAAGATTGATGATGATGATAATACTCATGCTGTTCTGCCAAGTATCGAACACTACCTCGTTTAGGGAAGAAGAAATAAAATGGGTAATAGAAAAAATTAATAGCTCCTCAGCAAAGTATCTAGATCCAATGGGTGGTAGAGATAGTGTCATCCTCTTGGGATCTGGTCATATTTTACGACATGGAACCATATTTTGAAATGCTACATAAAGGAAGCTAATTAGTGCAAAAAATAAGAGTTGTTTGTGAGAAAATCCATTGGTTTGAAGATCAGTGTAACTAAATACTCAAAAGCGCACAAAGAAAAATTGCGGAATTAGAAGAAAATAACGAACTATTTACAACCAAAAATCCAATAAGAACAAAGCGTTCCCCATTGAATTTTTTGGGTTCTTTATATCACATTTTGTTTGGTATAATGGACGCCGACGATAGGAAAATAATGGAGGAAAACATGAAAAACACACGTCAACAATCGACTCAACAGCAAATATAATAAAAAAGACAACAAAAAATGAATAAACGATTAGATAACATGACTGAACTTCTCAATTAGTTTCTTTATAATAAATAAAAAAATAAATCTGGAATAATAGGACTATTAATTGGGCGACTTAATCCAAACAATTCAAAACCAAGGCAATTAAAGGACGAAGCCAAAAAGATAAAAAATAGCCTATCCGAAAACTTTTTACTACTAGGAAAAAGAACAAATACATAAATTAAGGAGATTTACTTTTAAAGGCAAGGGAATTTTTATAGAGAATAAACTCATCATAAATGCTAAAATACCATTTTTTGCCTACAGGACAATGGTATTTTAGCATTCCTAGCTAGAATTATACTAGTACCAAAACAAAGATATGGACAGATGATAATGCTACAGTTAAGTTCAGAATATTTAGTATATAACTTTGAGATTGACCATATAATGATTTAATCGACATTAAACAAATGCCAAAAATGGCAATCAAACAAGCGAGCGTGTGAAGGGAATTGGATTTGGAGCAGTGCCAGTGATAGCACCTGCGAAACTTCACCTTTTGAACCAAACAGACCATCGAATTGTGTCTATAGAGCTTTAGTAACATCTTAAACATACTAGGTAGAATTAGAAGGCAGAACAGTTGGCTTTTTAAGAACCTGCGTAATACGACAGCTAGGATCCACTGCGAAAAAAACACCACCAGAAATAGTGGCAGCATAGCAAGGAATACTATCGATCAGATCTGACTGAACAGCTAGAACGGAAGACAAATTGTTAATTGTTCACCATAAGATGCAATCAGAAAGAAAGGAAACCATTATTCCCTCTTACATAGGAGAGTTAAGAGAAATACCCAAAGTTATGTTATCCATTAACAGCATCCAAGATTAGTACTTCTGAGGAATTAAGTAAGCTACTAAGTAAAGTTCAAGAATTAAAAGACCACCACACTGAAGTAAAAGATTTAAACTTCCACCACGTGTCTGGACATACAACGTTCATGATTGTTGTTGCGGGACGAATTAAGTTATTGATTGTTTAGTATTAAGTATATTCTGAAAGTATGTATTTTTGCCCTGTAAATGTACGGGCACATTGTATTTGGCTTGTTGCCGCCATCACTTAAATGTTAAGCTCATTATTGTCGTGAGTTGGAAGGCCGTAGGAGGGAAGACTGCGGTAAGATTCTGAGGGAATATATATTTAAGTTCTTAACTATATAATCCGTTCAGAATAAAACACTTGCACTGGCACGTTTTGCATTACGCTGTCTCTATTAACATCGGAGTAACATGGCCAGGGGCCAGGCGTAAACCTTGCAGTGTTCAAATTGCAACTCCACCTTCGTTTGGCACGCGACATGATCTTTTATTCGCAGTTCTTATTGTAAGAAACTACAAGGGCGACTTCCACTGGAGACAAGACCTGGTGTAACTTTGGAGTTACAGTGCGTGTAGATAGACACAGCACAGGCAGGGCCTCCACCCCAGTTATAGAGTTACCATTGGTACGCAGCCAGCGTAAAATATAGTAGAAGTCATCTCCGAGCTGAACAGGATGACACAACAGTCACCCAGGAAAAGCGCACGCCTGAACAATGGCCAGGAGATAACTACCACGGCGAGTGAGGTGCAGCCGAAGCAGACAAGTAGAATGGTGAGCACTGTATCACAAAGCCCCAGTACCGTGGATGTGGGCACAAGTGTACAACCTCCCGGCACTGTGGCCGCAGGAGTGAGTGCACGAGCCAGCATACTGACAGGAGCGCCAAGCCCAAGCACGCAACTCTCAAGTGCTCAAGTCATGGATTTGATAAAGAGAGTCACTGCGCTAGAGCACGAGTTGCAGAGGTCAAAAACTGGTCAAGCACATGTGAGTACAGTTACTGATCCCGTTAAATTGAGTGATGCTGGCGTGGGTGGTACAGCTAACTTGCCGCCATTTTTGAGTGGAGATCCATCGTCGAGTGGAAGTTTGAGTGTAACTGCAATCATGAGTGAAGTCCCAAATTCAAGTGTTAGTTTGAGTGAAACTGCAATTTTGAGTGGAACCGCCATTTTGAGCATATCGCCATCTTTGAGTGAGGCATTGCCTACTTCATTGAGTGGAAATTTAGGACCACAGTTGCAAACGGTAGAACGAACTACAGTTATGGATAACTGTTCTACAACATCAAGCTGCTCGACGCCATATTGTTCTGCAGGCATTGCGCAGTCAACGCTCAGCTACACGCCTGCACAAGAGAACCAACCAGTGATCATTTTGGAGCCAACGCAGCCAACTGGGAACTTCGCATGGGCGACACCCAGAAACGATGTATGCCTGCTACGCAACTTACCAGATCTACCCGAGTTTGCAGGCCAACCTGAGGATTGGCCTATATTCTTCTGCGCGTTTACGGAAACAACTTTGGCGTACAACTGTACGAATCTGGAGAATAACCAGCGATTGTTGAAGGCACTCAAAGGCGAAGCACGTGATACTGTGAAGTCGTTGCTCATACATCCCAGGAATGTGAACAACGTGATGGAACAATTACGTTTCAGATATGGCCGCCCAGAACAACTAATACGCAGCCAGCTAATTAGTATTCGAGAGGTGCAGGCAAGAGCACAGCAGAGCGAAAATCGTGCCACTTGCTACATGAGTGAGTAACCTTGCCGCCTTTCTACAATCAGCTAACGGAGAACATCAATTCGCGAATCCTACACTGATGGAGGATTTGGTCGCTAAGCTACCACCAAGCAAGAGGGTGGAGTGGGCCAGACATGCAGCTACGATTAGGCCTTTCCCGACTGTCGTACATTTTAGCGCGTGGTTAACGGACTACGCCAATTTGGTATGTACGATTGTGAACGTCGATAGTAAGGAGCAGAAGCGTAGAGTGCTGCATGCCAGCATTGACCAGAATAATGAAGGGCGACACCGAGGTCGCACCAAACAGTGTCCAATCTGTAATGGACAACACGCAGTCAGGGACTGCAGCGAGTTTAACTTAGCCCCTCCGCTAAAAAGGTGGACGTTTGTAAAAAGGCACCGGCTTTGTTTCTCGTGCCTACGAGATGGCCACATGGCAAGAGTCTGCAAAAGGGCAAACGAATGTCAAGTCAATGGTTGCCGGAAGAGGCATCATCGCCTTTTACATGATCATGATGCTATGAGCCACAATGCACCGCAGCCAGCAGGTGATAGAGTGATGAATACTGGATGGATGCCGCAGCCAGCGGATCCGCACACAAGGGCACCGCAACTAGTGGATGCTCAATTGACGCAACAAATGAATTTTAGTTGTGTCGGATCGGATGGAGAACGCCTACTATTCCGCATTTTGCCAGTGACATTGTACGGGGCAATAAGCAGATCGATACGTATGCGCTCCTCGACGAGGGCTCGTCCGTAACTGTGATAGACGATGATCTACTGCGCGACCTAGATGTCAAAGGGGAACGCACGAAACTAAATATACAGTGGTTTGGTGGAAGAGCAACCAGAGAGCCGACCACAGTGGTAAGCATGGAAATTAGTGGAGCAGACAAACGCAAACGTTATGTGCTGCAAAATGTGTACGCCGTGTCCAACCTGAGCTTACGCAAGCAAAGTCTACATCGACGTGATGTACAAATGTTGGACAACGGTGCACGACTTCCAATGAAACCGTATCGCGGGGCGGTACCAAAACTTCTGATTGGACTTGACCATGCGCATCTTGGACTGCCAATTCAAACAAGAAGGTTTGCCCCACAGGGACCATATGCCGCAGCCACCGAACTTGGATGGGTGGTTTTTGGGCCGGTAAGAGGTCAACCGACGGCAACGTCAACAAAGTCATGCCTCCTAGCAGTGTCGCAGGAGGATGCAATCCAAAAGATGGTAAACGACTATTTTGATATCGAGAACTTCGGTGTGAAGCTTACGTCACCAGTCGCAGCCAGCGACGATGCACGAGCACAGAAGATACTCGAAAACACCACGGTGAAAATAGAGGAACGTTACCAGACAGGTTAATTATGGAACCGTGATAATGTTGAGTTGCCACGATGCTACGATATGGTATACAAAAGATTGGTCAACATTGAGAGAACTATTAAACGAGCCTATGTGAAAATTATGGACGATTATGTTCATAAAGGATATGCTCGACGATTGAAGCATCATGAGGTCGCTTTAGCCAACAGCGACAAACTTTGGTATCTGCCGCACTTTGGAGTTCAAAATCCAAATAAGCCCGGTAAGATAAGACTGGTGTTCGACGCGGCAGCAAAGGTCGGTGACATTTCATTGAATTCGGCATTATCCAAAGGGCCGCAGCACTTCAAGTCGCTGCCGGCTGTTCTCTTCCATTTCCGGGAAGGTGCGGTTGGCGTTTGTGGAGACATCAGAGAGATGTTCCACCAAGTGTTGATTCGACCGCAGGATAGATGCGCCCAGCGATTCTTGTGGCGAAACGGCGATGATCGCCGGGAGCCTGATGTTTATGAGATGAGGGTAATGACGTTTGGAGCAGCATGCTCACCAAGCACCGCGCACTATGTGAAGACCTTGAATGCCCTGCAGTATCAGGATTCAGACCCTCGCGCGGTGTAAGCTATTCTTGAATGTCATTATGTGGACGACTATGTGGATAGTAGATAGAAGCTGAAGAAAAGATTCTGGGCATGTGTTGGCAGCCAGCCACGGACGATTTCAAATTCATCGTGAAGTACCACAAAGTACCCCGATGGGTGCTAAATTTGGAGCGAGTACCTACGAATAGGGAATTCTTGAGCTTGATCATGTCAACATTTGATCCTTTGGGATTTTTTAGCTTTCTCATGATAACTGGAAAGTTACTTATGCGTGAGATCTGGGGACGAAATGTGCAATGGGATGAACCCTTACCAGATGAGATCGCCCGCGCCTATAGTAAATGGCTTCAGGATATGAACAATGTGGAAGGATTTCGAAGCTCGCGCCATTACTTTGGCCCAATACCCGTGCGGGCAATACAACTGCACGTTTTTGTCGACGCTAGCCAGTCAGCATTCGCAGCTGTGGCTTACTTAAGGGTCACCTACGACAACAACGACGTGCGAGTATGCTTCGTATGTGCCAAGACGAAATGTGCCCCAATGAAAACGATGTCAATTCCACGACTGGAATTGCAAGCTGCTGTGTTAGGAACGAGGCTGATGGACACTGTCAAAAAGGAGCACGGTATAGCGATCAGCGATGCTATACTATGGACTGACTCAAAGACAGTGCTGCGTTGGATAGGCAGCACCCACCGTCGATAAAAGCAGTGCGTCAGAAATCGAGTGGGAGAAATTTTGGAGTCAACAAAGGTTCCCCAATGGAGATGGGTACCTACTGCTGAAAATACAGCAGACGACGCAACGAGGCCGCACTGCCACGTAGACCTCAGCCAAAGGTCACGATGGTTAGACGGGCCAACATTTTTGCGGCAGCCGGAAAGCAGCTGGCCGCAGCCCGAACCGGGCTCCGAACACTCATCCTGCGATGATGAAGAAGAGATGCCGAATGAATTTGCCTTAGTTGCAGCAAATAACTTTTTCATTTCATTTCAGAGATTCTCTAGCTACAGTCGGCTGGTGAGGACGACGGCTTGGGTTCTAAGGTTCACGCGCTGGTGCCGTGGACATATGGCTGAGCTTGAGAAATTCGGTATCACCGCTACGGAATGGAGGACGCTGAGAACTTGCTGATACGGCGAGCGCAATGCGAAGCATTCCCTGACGAGGTTCGAGCCTCGTACAATGAAGAATCAGTCGGTCATCGAAGCGAAATAAGAGGGCTGGCGCCCTACTTGGATGACAATGGAGTCTTGCGTGCGTATGGCAGTATCGATGCCGCACTGTGTATACCGCATAGTGCGATAAGGCCAATAATCTTGTCCCACCGGAATGCACTGACGGAACTGATTGTGTATCACAACCATGTGAAAATGAAGCATCAAAACGTGAATGCAACGATGGGCGACATCAGGACCAGATTTTGGATAACAAAGCTGCGTTGAGTGTTGCGTACAGTAATATCTGGATGTAGTGTGTGCAAGCTACATAGAGCGCAGCCAGCGCCACCTATAATGGGTCCTTTGCCAGAGGACTGACTGGAGGCCAATGGATGGCCATTTAAATTTACGGGTCTGGACTACTTTGGACCACTTCTTGTGACGATCGGACGTCGAAAGGAAAAGAGATGGGTTGCCTTGTTTACGTGTCTGACAACAAGGGCCATACATTTGGAGTTGGCACATGACCTGTCAACTGATTCCTGCAGAATCGTGATCAGGAACTTTCTTTGCCGTCGCGGGCCTGTACTGAGGTTGCGCAGTGACAACGGAAAGAACTTTGTTGGGGCCAACAGAGAAGCCAAAAGGATCATAGATGTATTCGAGCCTTAGAAAATTCAGGGTGAGCTATCTTCTAGAGGCATTGAATGGATTTTTAACTGCCCAGCGAACCCAACTGAAGGAGGAGCCTGGGAAAGGATGGTGCAGTGTGTCAAGAGAGTGCTTCGCCACACAGTAAAGGAGGTGGCACCGAAGCAACACGTATTGGAGAGTTTCCTGATTGAGGCCGAGAATGTTGTGAATTCGCGCCCGCTTACTTGCCAGTATCTGTGGATCAGGAAGCCCCCCTAACACCGAACGATCTACTCAAGGGAGTAGCCAATCTGCCTGACACACCCACTATTCATGAGCCGCCGGACGAGAGATGCGCCACAAGGAAGCAGTGGCGCATAGCACGGCTATTACGAGACCGTTTTTGGAAGCGGTGGGTCTTGGAGTACCTGCCTACACTTGTGCGACGCGTGAAATGGTGTGCGCGCGTTGAGCCGATACGCCATGGTGATGTGGTGTTTATATGCGACCCAGCCGTGTCACGCAGGGAGTGGCGAAGGGGCATAGTGGAGGAGCTCTACCCTGGACCAAATGGAGTACCTCGACGCGCCAGCGTTCGCGTGGCGGACGGCAATCGAGTGCGACTAATGATTCGTCCCGTGGTTAAACTAGCCATATTGGATGTGAGTGAAGCAGGGCCTTCACGGGGGCGGGGATGTTGCGGGACGAATTAAGTTATCGGTTGTTTAGTATTAAGTATATTCTGGAAGTATGTATTTTTGTCCTGTGAGTTAGAAGGCCGTAGGAGGGAAGACTGCGGTAAGATTCTGAGGGAATATATATTTAAGTTCTAATCTATATAATCCGTTCAGAATAAAGCACTTGCACTGGCACGTTTTGCATTACGCTGTCTGTTTATTGGTGTTACGCGGAGAAGTGAGCTGTGGCCATCTTGTTTACTTCTACACTGACCTAATTATACCTTACTGTTGCTTTATGGAGTTAGCACTACTTTCTCTTTAAGTCTTTACCTAGGCAACTGTTATCCCTTTCCTTCAGTTTGTATAAAAAATTTTTAAAATTTCAAGTCTCTAGCTCTTATAGGTTCTGAGATCCTTGCGTTCATACATACGGACAGACGGACATGGTTAGATCGACTCGGCTGTTGATGCTGATCAAGAATATATATACATTATGGGGTCGGAGATGCTTCCCTCTGCTGATACCTACATTTGCACAAAAACATTATACCCCTTTTACCCATTTCAATGGGTTCAGGGTATAAAAATATAAAATCTAAAAATTTTAAAAAGTTTAATAATTCTGGTTCGAGTACCGACATGGCTAAATATTCCATAGCCAAGTCGAACTTCTTTCTTCTGAATTCTCAATGCTATGAGAATTATCTAACTCGTTGCAAAAGGCAATTTTCCCTAAATCCAAGACAGTTTTACAATTTTGTAAACTCGAAGCGTAAATCTTCAATTTTTCCATCTTCTTTTTCTCCCGGGATGGATAAAGCTTGCAATGACTCTGATTCTGCTAACCTCTTTGCTAATTTTTTCCAATCAATCTACTCTTAAGTCTGTCCTAATAATAATTCTTACCCTTATACTATTACTTCCTCTAGTTCTATACCTCCTCCTATTATATCCCATTCCTCTCTCCCTTCAGCTATAAAATCTTTAAAACCTTCTTACTCTCCTGGGCCTGACAATATTCCTAGTTGTCTACTTAAGGAGTGTAGTTCTTCCCTTGTTTATCCATTGCTAAAGCTTTTTAATCTATCCCTTGAATCGTCTGTCTTTCCATCTCTTTGGAAAGAATCTTATATCATTCCTCTTCACAAGAAAGGTGGAAAGTCTGATATACAAATTTACAGGGGCAATGCAAAACTGTCCGCTATCACTAAATTATTTGAAAAAATAATAGCTTCGAATTTGCAGAACAACAGCACAACATGGATTCGTAAAGAATCGGTCAACTACGACCAATCTGCTAGAATTTACTTCCTTGGTAAATTATGCCTTCCTTTCTAAAATGCAAACTGATGTCATTTACACTGACTTCAGTGCACCATGATATTTTACTTCTTAAGCTTGACCGATTAAGTTTTCCCCCCTCTCTTTTTCATTGGATTTCTTCTTATTTAAAAGGTAGGACCCAAAGAGTAATGCTGAGGCTGAGTACCTCAAAACAGGTTCACGTTACTTCTGGTGTTCCTCAAGGTAGTCATCTTGGGCCTTTACTCGTTACTCTTTTTATAAATGATCTCCCCTTGGCTATTTGACATGCCCGTGTACTTATGTATGCGGACGATGTGAAACTTATTCTATCATACTCTAATCCCCTACATCATTCTCGTCTACAAGATGATTTGAACGCTATGCAACTTTGGTGTTCGGCCAATCCATTGCATCTAAATTGTTCAAAGTGTATGTGTATGTACTCAATTGCAACGTATACTAATATAGATACGTAATCTTCATATAGATACTATCGTTAATGAGGCAAAAGGATACATTAAACGATGGTCTAAAGAGTTTAACGATCCTTTTATAACGAAACTTCTGTGCATCTCTCTTGTCATTCTACATAAGTTGATTGTTGGCGACATAGATTTTTCTTTTCTGTTAGGGCGTCTTCAATTCTCTGTTCCGTCTAGACCTACCAGGAATTATCGCCCCTTATTCCTTACAATGTGCACAACAGATAACGCTATGCACAATTCTTTTCACTTCTTATGTAAAAATTACAATAGTTTGGACTCCGTTTTCTCCACCGAACATTCTTTACCCCTAATAAAATCGTTGCTTTCAGGTTACCTACGGGAGCTCACTGGCCATTTCCAGCTATGAGTGCTATGCTATGAGCTTGCGTACAGGCTATAAATTTTCCCCCATGATTTTCCATCACTATATCTCTATCCTATCTACCTAACATTTTATATATCTAGTTAAAATTTCTTTACTTTATTAAAAACTTTACTGTATTTTCCTAAATAATATAGTGAATTAAGATTATTTTAAATTTCTATTTAAGAACACTATTTTCTCTACTTACACCCTTCTTCTTAGCTGTAGGCTCAAATAGCGTCAGTGGAAGTTTGTCAGTGGACAAACTTAGCTGTGAAAAGGGGCACAGCTGGCCGGACTGGCAAATAAAACACCTCCATCGGTCGGTGATGCTATTAGAAATTTGTGTTCTCTATCTAGGCTTTTAGCATCTAAATTTCATAATTGTAAATATAATGTATTGAATAATTAGGAAGACACTCGTTTTGTCGACCACTAATAAATAAATAAATAAATAAATAAATAAATAAATAAATAAATATATATATATCGATATATTGAACCTGTGAGGCGGCTACCCAGAGTAGACAATCCATAATCCTTTTTCGCGGCAAGGAGCCGTTAGATATATAATCTTATTGTTTTGTTAGTTTTAAGTAGCATAAGTATTAGTATTAAGAAAGGCAAGGAGTTGTTAGATCTACAGTTTTAAAGTTTTGTTAGTATTATAAGTATTAATAGTAAAAAAGGCAAGGAGCCGTTTCTAATATCAGCATTGTTAAACATTTATTGGAATAAGAGGATAGGAATAGAATAGAATAGATTTGAATTTAACCGCCGGCCGTCGCAGCAACCGTGCCTTGCTGATCGGTTGCTAAACACCGTCTTCGAGAGTGCAACTTCAATTCGGCGGCGAAGAGCGAAAGCTCCGAGGCGAAGTTGCGAAAGCTCGCGGCGAAGTTGCGAAAGCTCGCGGCGAATTTAAGCGGCCGAGGTAAGCGTACGGCTCGCTAGCGAGCGTTCCGGTAGTTTGGCGGCGACTATCAGAGTAAGTAGACGTGTGTCGGAGTGTCAGAAGGAAAACATAACCCCAAAACGGATAGCGGAGCGCTAGTGCTCCGGACAGTGCGGCAAGGTTTTCTCGTAGGGAAAAAGAGTAGGGTAGTGATTAACAATGATAAATAAGGTTATGCGAATAAAGTAATACTCATAAAGAATGTCTGCTAATCCTTGTCATCTTTTATTAACACTAACCTCGGGTACCGTGGCTAGCCGGTAATCAACATTACCTTCCCTTCCTAACTTGAAGCGTAGTATCGAGAGACGAGGCTTCATTACGTCACTCGACATAACCCCTTTCCTAACCTAAAGCATAGTGTATTGAGAGACGAGGCTTCATTACGTCGCTCATAATAATAACCCCTTTCCTAACCTAAAGTGTAGGGTATCGAGAGAGGCGAGGCTTCGTTACGTCGCTCGGTCGTTCCGGATATGCGCAAGCCTTTCCGCTAGGAGGATCGAAGGCAGAGTAGCGATATTAGTGACACTTCCCCTCTCCCTTAACCCTTCATTCCAGCAACTAACAAAGTCTTGTAGGCTTGCTGAACCTGGCGAGACCGAGATTTGTACCCCGGCCAGTAGCTTCCTTACAAGTGGCGCCCGAGCAGGGATATAGAGGCGTTTAGGGGCGTGGCTTGTTTGCGGATTAAAGCCCCGCAAATATTTCCAAATAAGTGCTTTACAAAAAAAAAAAAAAAAAAAAGTTGCTTATAGGGTATTTTTGAGTCGGGCATACCTTAGAATGTATGTAACCTAGCAGAGGATAAGAGAAAGGGAATACATCATATATGGGTAAAATGCAAGTCTAGGGTATTAGATAGCCGAGCATACCCTAGCAAGTGCATTTCATACCCTATGTTAGGCGACGAAATGAACACTTGCAAGAGTTAGCCCACAAAAATGCGAGCAAAGTCAAATACACAAAGTGGAGAGCAGAAAATATAACAGTCGGTCGAAAAGTACAGCGCGTGAGTTACCGTAACTCCCAGCGAGGGTATCGCATAGTCGATACCACCAGCCAAACCAGCAAGACGTATATAAAAAAGACCCCTTCCTCTTTTCCTCTTAACTCTCGCTGCCCACTCAAGAGGGAATGATTACATTGTTACAGTTTAAGTGCAAGGTATCAAATTTCAAGAGAAGCAGTTTAAGAGGATGTGGTTGCGACATTTCCTGTTGCTAGCATTCGAAAATACCTAATTCAGCAATTTCTCAGACTCATGTTGAGAAGCAACTTCAAAAGTTATTGTAAACACTAGCTTAGCTTAAGATCAAAGAATAAAATGTAAAATCAGCCTTTACTGAACAACCAAACCCACCAGTGGTCACTTTATTGGAAACACATTCTTGTATACATTTAAATACACAGTGAAATTGGAACAAGATTCCCTCCTTCAACCAGGACTTCTAGCGTTATCTCTCGGCCAGGGACGATAAATGGCGCAGCCGGACTCGGACTAATCATGATAGCAACCGCTATATTCATAACGATGTAAGAGAACAGCAATTATGTAAAGTAATAGTATAACTACACAAAAAGAAAAGAAAAACGAAAAGTGAAATGGTAGCGTTACAAGTAAAGAAACAAGTGGATATAAAAGATACAAAAATAACGAAATTAAAAGAAATAAATGCAAAACAATTGTACAGGCGACGTAAAAAGTGATGCAACAAGTAGCGGACCACGTCATATCGTGTGACGTAGCTGCAGTGGTTCGATTCGGACTTAGGCGCAACATGTTAAAACGGAGCAAACGAAGGTTTGCGTCCGCTCAATCTAACAAATCCGTTGCATGCGAGGTTCGAACGAATTAGTGCGGCGCGGCAAACACGATAGATGTGGGGACCGAACTTAGCAATACGATGGCGAGCTCAAACATAAGCGAAGGCATGTACTAATAATTAAGGGCGGGATCGAACCGCGTTGTAAAGCTTGTTGGATGCAAACCAATTTCGATTGGCTTGAACAGGTCACCAAAACATGCGGCACTTCGCAGCGTTCGGCAACAAATAAACAAATCATGCTCTTCAAGGTTAAGAAAGAACCATAGCAGAAAGGCAATATTATCAACGATAATAATATGATCTCTTTTTGGCCGCAGACTAAAGAATGTGTGGAATCGCATTGATGGTGGGAATTGCATCGAGCAAGTTCCATACGTCACATTCAACCGATCTGGAGTCGAACCAAATTAGAGTGAACACAAAATGGGGTGGTTACAAGTACCATTGCAAAAAGGCAAAATAAAATTTTTAAACAAAAAATAAATAAAATAAAAGAATATAAATAAAGTTATATGCAAGTTATACATAAATATATATAAATATATATAAATATATATATAACAGACGTAGAAGAAATCTTACTACTAATTAGAGGCACAGACCACACTCCGTACGGACAATTATTAATCAGAGCTATCAGGAATAAAATAGAGGGAAAAGCCAACGACGTACTATTATCAGCAGGGATCCCACTCGATTGGGACCAAATTAAAGAGGCACATAAACAATTTTGCAGATAAACGCAAAGTATCAGCCCTTCTATACGATTTACACTTGCTAACACAGAAAGACCCGTCAGTGACCCGACTGTACGAACAAATAAATGAAATTAAAATAGCCCTATTCAACCTAATAAAAAATACATAAGTAGAACATAGCATTATTAAAGCAGAAAAAGATTCGTACGTGAAAATATGTCTGAACACTTTCGTAACAGGAGTAAGGGGACCCTTAGGAGCATTTCTAAGGGCAATGAGACCATGTCTCTTAAAGACATTTACTATTACCAACGCAGACGTAGACGTAACACTATGGAAAGGACAAGACCATCAGGAAATAGAAGACAAACTGATCAAAAACGCAAACCAATTAAATACAGAAACAACAAGAACAAGCCAAAAACCTCAAACTCTTATAACAGACAAGGTAGGAGACAGGACAACAATTACCCACATAACAATAGCCAGCAACGATCCAATAACAGCTGGAACAATAACTCGAACAACAATTCCAATAGACCGGCAATTATGCCAAAACCCGAAAAGATTAGTACTCAGACATAAAGACATCCTAACAGTCAAATTTACAATATAGAAGAAAGAAACGCAAACACGACGACAGACCATTCACAAAATTTTAACGAACAATCAAATTTTCAAATAAAAGCCTCAAATCACAGACAGGATACATAGACGTGAACAAACACGGATCAACATTTCCATATATTAAAATAGATTCCCCATTTGGCAGACCGCTAAAATTCTTAGTAGATACAGGAGCATCAAGTTCTTCCCTTGACCCTATGTTTACCCAGGAAATAAATAGAATCAAGCTAAATATACCGGTTCATACACTTTACGAAAAAATCGAATTTCTATATCTTCATACACCCCAAGCTAACTTACCAATTTTCATCCAAAACAACAAAATCACACAAAGCTATACAATAGAGGAAAACTCTAAAGCCATAGTACCACTCCCGGTAAACATCAACAATGGCACGTTTCTAGAAACTAAAATTCAATTAACAGAAAATGTGTACATTACTGAAGGGCTTTATCAAGCCAAAGAGCACACAAGCTATATGGAAGTGGTCAATTATTCAGACCAACTTCAAAAAATGTATCTAGACTCCCCCTTACCGGTAAAACAAATTGAAATTAACGAATACAAAGAAATAAACACAATAGACATTAACATCAAGGAAAAAGAAACCGACAGAGAAAACCACCTTAACATACGAGTAAACCACCTTAACCCTGAAGAACGTACGAAGAATATAAAAAAATATGCAATAGGTATCCATCCTTATTTTACAACGACCGGGAAAAACTGACATTCACCAACCTCATAAAGCACGACATCCCGACAACAGATAATATACCAATCCGTTTAGGTACGGACATTTCGAAAGAGCCGAAGTCAAAATACAAATAAATAAATTATTAGACCAAGACATTATAAGAAACAGACATTCACCCTCATGTGCTCCAGTCTGGCTAGTACCGGAAAAACAGGACTCCTCCCAAGAGAAAACATTGAGATTAGTTGTAGACTTTAGAAAATTAAATGAAAAAACAATCAAAGATAAATATCCCTTGCCCAATATTAACGGCGTACTCGACAGAATAGGAAGGGCACAATACTTTTCGATTCTTGACTTAGCAAGTGGCTACCATCAGATAGAGATGGCACTCCAAGCTATAGCAACAACGGCATTTTCGGCCGAAGGCGGACACTACGAGTACACTAGAATGCCCTTCGGGCTAACAAATGCACCCGCGACATTCCAAAGAATTATGGACAGTTTCTTACAAGACTTAATAGGAAAATTTTGTCTAGTGTACCTAGACGACATTATTATATTCTCAACATCACTCCAGGAACACATCGAACACTTAAAACAAGTATTTAACAAACTGACAGACTCAAAGTTAAAACTACAACCGGACAAATCTGAGTTTTTAAAAAAAGAAATATAATACTTGGGACACATTGTGACTAGTGACGGTATAAAACCAAACCCAAAGAAAATTGACACAATAAAAAAATTCCCACTCCCCAAAACTAGAAAACAAATTAAATATTATTTAGGACTATTGGGTTATTACAGAGAATTTATTAGAGACTTCGCAAAGATCACAAAACCCCTTACAACGCAATTAAAACGTAAAAAGCAAGTAAACATAAACAAAGAATACACTTTGAGCTTTGCAAAACTTTATTATGCAATGATCCAATACTCCAATACCCGGACTTTTCAAAACAATTTATTCTAACCACTGACGCTAGCAATGTAGCGATAGGAGCAGTCCTTTCACAGGGCACATTAGGAAAAGACAGACCAGTGTCATTCGCCAGCAGAACCTTGTCTGAGACGGAACGAAATTACTCAACCGTCGAATAGAAATGTTAGCAATAATTTGGGAGAAAAAATACTATAGACCCTATCTTTATGGTAATAAATTCAAAATCATAACAGACCATCGACCGTTAACTTGGCTAATGAGTTTTAAAGAACCCAATTCAAAGTTGGTTCGTTGGAAACTCCAACTATTAGAATACGATTTTGAAGTTACCTATAAAAAAGGATCACAGAATGTAGGGACAGACGCATTAAATAGAATTAAAATAGAAGCCCATGTTAACGATCACGAGTCGATAATTGCTAAAACAGGAGACACTATACACTCCAATTTAGAAAAACTAGATGATCATATTTATATATCAGAAAAACCGATAAACGACTACAATATCCAATTGATATTTTCAATAGACAAAAACTCTAAAATCCTCACAACTATGCCTTTTAGAAACAAAATTAGACGAACTATTACCGAACCGGAATTTAACGAACAAAAGACGCCAGAAATACTAAAAAACATGCTAAGACCGAACAAGACTTGTGCAATTTACGCACCAGATGAAATCTTCAAAATAATTCAGAAAAGTTACGCAAGATTCTTTGCACACAGCAGAATTTATAAAATTATTAGATGTACGATTCAAATCATAGACCTGACAACAGCAGACACTCAAGAAGAAGCAATCCGTAGACAACACATTTCGTCTAATCATAGAGGCATTGACGAGGTCACCGCCCAATTGAAAAGACAATATTTTTTCCCAAACATAAAAGCAAAAGTCACGCAAACAATTAACAACTGTGACACCTGCAAAACACTGAAGTACGATCGACACCCACCTAAAATACATTTTCAAGAAACTGAAACACCCAACGAAAATAAACAAATTTAGACAGGAACTATATCCGAAAATTCAAAAACATGTCTCAAAAGAAAAAAACAGTAGAAAGAAGTGCTATCTTCGGCACACCGAAGATTTAATACCCTTGCAGACCCAACCTTTTCAAAATGCTCATAGTGCTTTGCCCGTATCTAAGAAGCACACGGAAAATAGTTAATGCCGAGTATAGTTAAGATATCATGAAAAACAAAACAGGTTTCCATACAACAACTTAATTTTCGACCGATCGTTCCAATGGCAGCTATATGATATAGTAGCCCGATGTGAATAAGATTTTGCATAAGTGGAGGGAGCATAGTAAAACTAATAAATGCCGAGCTTGGTCAAGATATCTTGAAAAACAAAAAAAATTCCATACAACAGCATAATTTTCGACCGATCGTTCCTATGGCAGCTAAATGATATAGTGTTCCGATCTTAATAGGATTTTGCATATATATGGGGAGCGTAGTAAAACTAATAAATACCGAGTTTGGTCAAGATATCTTGAAAAACATAAAAAATTTCAATACAAAAACTTAATTTTCGACCGATCGTTCCTATGGCAGCTATATAATATAGTTTTCCGATCTTAATAGAATTTTGCATATATATGGGGAGCTAAGTAAAACTAATAAATACCAAGTTTAGTAAAGATAACTTTATAAACAAAAATGTTTTTCATACAAGCAGCTATACAGCTATACAGCTATATGATATAGTGGTCCGATCCAGCTGGTTTTGACATATGAACTGCGTGCAACAGAAAGAGGGAATTCTGCAAAGTTTCATAAAGATAGCTTAAAAACTGAGAGACTAGTTCGCATAGAAACAGACAGACGGACAGACGGACATGGCTATATCAACTCGGCTGTTGATACTGATCAAGAATATATATACTTTATGGGGTCGGAGATGTCTCCTTCTATGCGTTACACATTTCACGACAAAATTATAATACCCTCTGCAAGGGTATAAAAAATAGACGAAATAAAAGGACACCAAGATTCAGCAAACAAAAAGTCTTAAGAGACTCAGGAGTAACACTAACCACTACTAGAAATCAAGAAATACACAAGTCTAAACTTAGCAGAATAAAAAGAAACATAAAGAATAATGAATCATTAAACTTTACAGATTGACCATGGTCACTGGAGGACATATTGAATTTCACTCAATTACCGGACAACAACCGATTGCAAAGATCAACTTGGGACCGACAAGGACAGTAAACTCATTTAAAACCATATCACACGTTATACACCTAAAAGAATACGAATGTAGCAAAGATGAATTTAGAAAAGCTATGGAAACTATCGAAGACGAACAAGAAACAAATGAATTAAAAAACGTCCTCACAGAAAAAGTAAACCAATTAGAATATAGGGTCCAAAGCCTTGTAACTACCAAAAGACATCGAAGAGGTATAATTAACGGATTAGGCACAGTAATTAAAACCATAACGGGAAACATGGATGCAGAAGACAGCTTAAGAATAGAATTGCTTCAACAAAGACGGAACGTGCCAGCCTTTGAGGGAGTTCCTATAACCTTGGGTCCATTTATCAGGAGGATGGATTACCTGCTTCAACTATACTCTACTCACAATGAACGAAAACAATGCATCATATTCGGAGCGATTGAGCTCCAGATATCCGGAGATGCCCAGAAGGTTCCTAGAATGCTGCAAATAAACAACTGGTCCCAACAAGACGCAAACACCCGTGGAAGAACTACTGCGAAGACTATATAATACCAATTATCAAGGTAATTTACGTAAATTTTGTAGTGAGGTAGAGGCTAAGATAATAATTATAACTGACAAGTTAGAATTAGAAGAGAATTTAGATAATTCCAGATTGTATACAAATGCTATGAATAACACTGTAAAAAACTTAATAAATAAAAAATTACCAGATAGACTCTTATATCACTCGCAAGATACGACATATCCAATTCAATATTAAAAGTGCTACTATATGGAGTGCTACTATGAGGAAAACACCACTAATAAAAAACAAAATACTAACAATGCCTCAAAATTTACAGGAAATACTAAACCTCAATTTACCCCAAATTACATAACTAACAATAATCCAAGCCACAATTTTTCACATCAAAACTCCGAACAACCAAACTTATTTTAACCAAAATAAGCAACTAGCTGAAGAATTCAAACAGAATTTACAACAAGCACAAATAAATAACCCCATAAATCAAAATATTTCTCAAGGTAGATATATACCAAATCAATCGTACAAGCGTATACGAGAAAATACTAGTGGTTCCCAAAAAATGCAGCTTGATGAAAATGATCAACAATCAGGGTAACTATGTACAAGAAGAGTATGGTTGTCAGAACAACCAATATGAGGAGTTTCAGAATAACGAAATAAAAGACGAAAATTTTCCAATTGGGGCCTCGTTACAAGCCAGTACATAGGATAGATTAATATACCAGTTTATACAATACCTATTTCGATTAGATCCATGACAGGGATATCAAAACTAAACCAACTAAACCAAACTCTTTAAGCAAGATCAGATATTTTACATACATGATTTTTCACCTCATTATGATATACTTTTAGGCAGAAATTTATTAAAGGCAAACGACGCCATAATGAACTACGCTCATGACAGAATAATAATAAGCGAGAGATCGTTCAATCAGAAAAATTAGTTTGGGATCCAAATTCAGAAAAAAAAACTTCGAAGCATATTTAAAACCTGAAAGATATACACAAGAAATTAATTACGCAATAAGTAATGAAATAACATCGGGAAAAGATTACCGAGTTCATCATCCAAACGATGAAGAAAAAACAAAACTATTAAAATTACTGAAAAATTTCCAATATCGAGAAGGTGACAATTTGACCTTCACGAGCATTGTTAAGCACGAAATTAATACACATCATGATAATCGAATTTACAAGAAACCATACGGTTACCCTTTCGCTTTCGAACAAGAAGTCGAAAAGCAAATTAAATATATGTGAACCCAAGGTATTATTCGGCATAGCCAGTCGCCTTATTGTAGTCCCTAATGGATAGTACCCAAAAAGGCCTCAGGACAGGCAAAATTTAGATTAGTGGTCGATTACAGAAGATTGAACGATATTACAATCAATGATAAATTTCACATTCCAAACATGGACGAGATTTTGGGAAAATTAGGAAGATGCTCATACTTTACAACAATAGATTTAGCAAAAGGTTTCCATCAGATTGAGATGGACAAGAAATCAATTAATTAAAAACAGCATTTTCTCCAAATACGGACATTACGAGTATACTCGAATGCCATTTGGAAAAATGCACCAGCAACATTCCAAATGTGCATTGTCTTGTTTATTTGGACTACATTATTGTCTTCTCCACATCACTTGAAGAACATCTAAATCCAATAAATAAAGTTTTTGAAAAGTTAAGACAGGCAAATTTAAAACTTTAATTAGATAAGTGCGAGTTTTTATAAAAGGAAACAGAATTCTTAGGCCACATTATAAGCCCAGAAGGCATACGGCCAAACAAACTGAAAGTAAAAGCAATATAAGAATTTCCTTTGCCAAAAACATCAAAGAAAGTTAAATCATTTCTAGGTTAATGTGGTTATTATCGAAAGTTCATTCCAGAATTTGCAAAAATTGCAAAACCCATGACTCTTTACCTAAAGAAAGCTGCAAAAATTGACATTAAAAATGTTGAATACAATAAAGCCTTGAAAAATTAAAAATATTAATTATGAACGACCCAATATTAGTATGTCCAGACTTTAATAAAAAGTTTCAGGTAACAACCAACGCAAGTAATTTTGCAATAGGAGCTGTGTTGTCACAAGATAACAAGCCAATTAGTTTCTCAAGTAGAACGTTAAACGATCACGAACAAAACTACACTACAATAGAAAAGGAGCTTTTAGCAATAGTGTGGGCAGTAAAATATTTTCGCCCATATTTATATGGCAGACCATTTGACATTTTAAGCAATCACAAGCCACTCGTTTGGCTAAACAACATTAAAGAACCCAACATGAAATTACAACGTTGGCGTATTAAACTTAGTGAATATAATTTCTCAATCAAATACTTAGAAGGAAAATTAAACCACGTAGCAGATGCTTTATCACGCATCAAAATTGAAGAAAATATGCTAGGCGAACAAGATATTAACACACAAGCTACAGCACATAGCGCTGAAGAAGATAATGAAAATTTAATACATTTAACAGAAAAACCATTAAACTATTTTAGAAGACAAATAGAAATGATTAGAAGTGATACCGAGCAAATAGAAGTTGCACCATATTTTAAAAAATTAAGAATAAAAATCAAATATTTAAACTTAAACATTGAAAAAGCTAAACAGATATTGATAAAACATTTTTGCAACAATTCAAGCGTATTATACATTGAATACGATTCCGATTTTGAGATAATACAACAAGCCTTTAAAGAAATAATGAACCCCAAAACAACTCGAATACTACGAACAAATATTAAACTGAAAGACATTAGGAGCTATGCAGAATTTAAAGAAATAATAGTTAGCTACCACAAGAAACTTTTACATCCAGGCATCGAAAAGATGGTCAGACTTTTTAAAGAAACATATTATTACCCAGACTATCTTAATTTAATCCAAAACATAATTAACGAATGTGAAGTTTGTAATCTAGCTAAAATTGATCACAGGAACACATCTTGTAAATTTAAAATTACACCAGAAGTAGAAAACTGTAGAGAAACTTACGTAGTAGACATTTATTCAATAAAAAACCACAGCTATTTAACATGTATTGATTTATATTCAAAATTTGCAAATGTAATTGAACTTAACGGCAAGGATTGGATGGAAGTTAAAAGAGGACTCATCCAAATATTTAACAACATGGGAAAACCTATAACTCTGAAGGCAGATAGGGACAGTGCTTTTATGAGTCTTGCCCTGAAAGAATGGTTGAATAAGGAAAAAGTTGAAATTCAAATAACAACAAGTAAAAATGGTGTAGCGGATATAGAAAGACTACATAAGACAATTAATGAAAAAATACGCATTATAAATACTGACGATGACGAAGAAAATAGACTCATGAAAATTGAGGTAATTTTATACACTTATAATCATAAGCTAAAACATAACTCTACTGGAAGAACTCCAGCTGACATTTTCATTTACGCAGGTACACCTAATTATAATACCCAAATTATAAAAGAGACCAGAATAAATAATCTTAATAAAAACCGAAATGATTTCGCAGTAAATACAAAGTTTAGGAAAGCACCCATAATTCACGGTAAATTACATAACCCTTACAAACCCACTGGGAAAATAGAACAAATTGACGAAGATCATTTTGAGGAGACTAACAGAGGTCGAAAAATTAAGCATTATAAAACAAATTATCAAAAACAAAAGAAATTAAATAAGAGCAAATATTTACAGGAGGACGAAGTTCCAAAACAGGACATATAACATTCATTTTTCTGGCACTAATGATGTCAACACTATTACCAGGAAGTAATAACCAGTTTATAGATATTAACCCTATTAAATCAAATAATGGATACTTACTCTTTAAAATAGGCATGATAGACATACCCGATAATTACGAGCACCATTGCCTCACAATAAATTTAACAAAGACAGAAGACACATATGACAAATTAATGTTACAAACAAACAAATTTAAGGACAGAATACAAATTCAATATTTGACAGAAAAGTTGCAAAGAGAAATAAACGGTATCCGAATAGTAAAAGAAGTAAGAGAGGATTACTTAATTTCGTAGGAACAACATACAAATACTTTTTGGAACTTTAGATAACAACGATAAGGAGGAACTTGAGAAAAAATGAATTCAATAGCTCAAAATAGTATTCAAATAAACGAACTCAACCATGTCATTGAAGCGGTCAACCAAGGAATAGAAATAGTAAACAAAGAAAGAGAAGAATTTAAAGTACTGGAACTACTTGCATTCAACTTACAACAATTCGAAATGAATTGATGGGAATAACCAAAATTATTAAAACACGACTATCTCACAAACGTTAATTCCGAAAAGCTATTAACATAAAAACATCTACTTGGCTTAGATCAGATACGAATGAAATTTTGATTATTTCACACTTCCTAGAGAAATAAATAAAACCCCATTATACGAAATTCTACCCTACCCGGACGATGATAAAAATATTTTACAAGACGAAACACAATACAAATACTACTCACATAATAATAATTTATACAACAAGGACAAGAAAAAATTAACTATTAACCAATGCATATTAGGTATAATAAAACAAACTAACACTAGTTGCAGATTTTCAAAAACACATCTAATAACACAAACTAACTATATCGAACCAAATATACTTATAACATGGAACTTACCCAAAATCACATTGAATCAAAACTGTATTAAAAATGATATCTTAATTGAGGGAAATAACATAATAAAAATTCATAATTGCTCAGCAATACTTAATGAGATATCTATAAGCAATTTGAACTCAGACTACACACAGAGTATATACGTAAGAAATAATATTACTAAATTAAAGCCACTTTCGTACATTCAAACAAAAGAAATAATTTTCGAAAATATTAAAGAAATGAAAATATTCCAAATTATAATAATTACAGTATTTGTAATCATCATATTAATCATAATAATGTATCTAGCATATAAGTTTAAAAATATACCCAAACAAATATTTATTAAGAAAGTAAATGTTATTGATCAACCACCTGCAGAACTCCCAGTTGAACTTGAAATTGAAAATGAACAAGAAAATTTAAATATGTTACCAAAATTGTATCCTAGCATTTAAAGAATATTTTTTATTATACTTACCTTTTTCATATACCCTACACGCGTGAGGACACGCTTTATTTTTAGTGGGGAGGAGTGACATATTCACAACAACAGCATTTTGAACCACTGTTATTCATAAGCTAATTGCATGGCATAACCCATTGTGTGTTTACAAATTGAATAATCATAACAATAACATGCCTTCTGCATCCGAATTCAAATAACGCTAACAGCAGCAAAAATCCTAAGAGCAGAATGCCTTCTGCAGCCAAGCTCACATATTGTCAACAATCATTTATAAACAAAAACTGACCAACAGAATCTCTGCAGCCGAGCTCACATATTGTCAACAATCATTTATAAACAAAAACTGATCAACAGAAAGGCGCTAGCATAAACAAGCTGCAGCCGCTGTCCCTTTGCAAAAAGTCACGTACTCCAATTATTATTTAGCTTTAAATATAGCGTAAGCCAATTTTTGTACTTCAGTCTTAATCCAGATATTCAACATAATAAACTGATAAAAATTCACTCTCGTGAAATAATGTCTTTTTATTCAAACTTATAACTACGTTATTGGCGCAGCCGGTAGGATAGCATTTTGTGAAAAGAAATAAATTAAAGTTCGTGAGTGATACGATCAATTAAAGAGAGGCTTATCCATACAACTGGTGTCTTCTCTGATCAACAAGTGTAATTGTGCACAGTATTACAACTAAATCGAATATATTTCAACTCCAAAATTCGCTATCCGCAAAAGAACTTAACGTGTGAAAACAATTCAAGCAACGTATAAATCCAATTCGGTCGTTGCAACAAAGTGAATTTCGTGACACAAACTAAAAAAAAAAAAATGGAGCAACCAGAAGGCTCTCATGTGGCTGCACTTGCAGCAATGAATAAATTAAACGACCAAAATTTAAACCAATTGCTTCAACAAATACGGAACGTGCCAGCCTTTGAGGGAGACCCTATAACCCTGGGTCCATTTATCAGAAGGATGGATTACCTGCTTCAACTGTACTCTACTCACAATGAACGACAACAATGCATCATATTCGGGGCGATTGAGCTCCAGATATCCGGAGATGCCCAGAAGGTTCCTAGAATGCTGCAAATCAACAACTGGTCCCAACTGAGGGAAGCCTTAATCTCCGAATACAAGACGCAAACACCCGTGGAAGAACTACTGCGAAGACTATATAATACCAATTATCAAGGTAATTTACGTAAATTTTGTAGTGAGGTAGAGGCTAAGATAATAATTATAACTGACAAGTTAGAATTAGAAGGGAATTTAGATAATTCCAGATTGTATACAAACGCTATGCATAACACTGCAAAAAAACTTGATAAATAAAAAATTACCAGATAGACTCTTTATGTCACTCGCAAGACATGATATATCCACTATTTCAAAATTAAAACAAGTAGCTCAAATGGAGGGCTACTATGAGGAAAATTATTATAACAATAATAAAAAACAAAATACTAACAATGCTATAAATTATACAGGCAATACTAAACCTCAATTTACCCCAAGTTACATAACTAACAATAATCAAAGCCACAATTTTTCACATCACCCTCCGAACAACCAAACTTATTTTAACCAAAATAAGCAACTAGCTCAAGAATTCAAACAGAATTTACAACAAGCACAAATAAATAACCCCATAAATCAAAATATTTCTCAAGGTAGATATATACCAAATCAACCGTACAAGCGTATACGAGAAAATACTAGTGGTTCCCAAAAAATGCAGGTTGATGAAAATTATCAACAATCCGAAAACTATCAGGGTAACTATGTACAAGAAGAGTATGGTTGTCAGAACAACCAATATGAGGTGTTTCAGAATAATGAAATAAAAGACGAAAATTTTCCAATTGGAGCCTCGGGACAAGCCAGTACATAGAAATTAAAATTAATAACAGACGCTACAGATGTCTCATTGACACTGGGTCGTCAATAAATATGATGAGGGAAAACTTCCTTAATATACCAGTTTATACAAGACCTACTTCGATTAGAACCATGACAGGGATATCAAAACTAAACCATTATGTATCCACTGCACCTAATAAACTCTTTAGGCAAGATCAGATATTTTACATACATGATTTTTCACCTCATTATGATATACTTTTAGGCAGAAATTTATTAAAGGCAAACAACGCCATAATTGACTACGCTCATGACAGAATAATAATTAGCGAGAGATCGTTCAATCAGAAGAAATTAGTTTGGGATCCAAATTCAGAAAAAAACTTCGAAGCATATTTAAAGCCAGAAAGTTATACACTAGAAATTAATTACGCAATAAGTAATGAAATAACATCGGGAGAAGATTACCGAGTTGATCATCTAAACGTTGAAGAAAAATCAAAACTATTAAAATTACTGAAAAATTTCAGTGACATTCAATATCGAGAAGGTGACAATTTGACCTTCACGAGCATTGTTAAGCACGAAATTAATACACATCATGACCAATTTACAAGAAACCATACGGTTACCCTTTCGCTTTCAAACAAGAAGTCGAAAAGCAAATTAAAGATATGTTAACCCAAGGTATTATTCGGCATAGCCAGTCGCCTTATTGTAGTCCCTTATGGATCGTACCAAAAAAGGCAGACGCCTCAGGAAAGGCAAAATTTAGATTAGTGGTCGATTACAGAGGATTGAACGACATTACAATCAATGATAAATTCCCCATTCCAAACATGGACGAGATTTTGGGAAAATTAGGAAGATGTTCATACTTTACAACAATAGATTTAGCAAAAGGTTTCCATCAGATTGAGATGGACAAGAACTCAATTAGTAAAACAGCATTTTCTACCAAATACGGACATTACGAGTATACTCGAATGCCATTTGGACTTAAAAATGCACCAGCAACATTCCAAAGGTGCATGAATCACGTTCTTCGTGATTTAATTAACAAGCATTGTCTTGTTTATTTGGACGACATTATTGTCTTCTCCACATCACTTGAAGAACATTTAAATTCAATAAATAAAGTTTTTGAAAAATTAAGACAGGCGAACTTATTGTAGTCAGTTAAAAAGGAAACAGAATTCTTAGGCCATATTATAAGTCCAGAAGGCATACGGCCAAACAAATTGAAAGTAAAGTAGTCACTTTGCCAAAAACATCAAAGGAAATTAAATCATTTCTAGGTTTATGTGGTTATTATCGAAAGTTCATTCCAGATTTTGCAAAAATTGCAAAACCCATGACTCTTTACCTAAAGAAAGCGGCAAAAATTGATATTAAAAATGTTGAATACAATAAAGCCTTTGAAAAATTAAAAATATTAATTATAAACGACCCAATATTAGTATGTCCAGACTTTAATAAAAAGTTTCAGGTAACAACCGACGCAAGTAATTTTGCAATAGGAGCTGTGTTGTCACAAGATAACAAGCCAATTAGTTTCTCAAGTAGAACGTTAAACGATCATGAACAAAATTACAGTACAATAGAAAAAGAGCTTTTAGCAATAGTGTGGGCAGTAAAATATTTTCGCCCATATTTATATGGCAGACCATTTGACATTTTAAGCGATCATAAGCCACTCGTTTGGCTAAACAACATTAAAGAACCCAACATGAAATTACAACGTTGGCGTATTAAACTTAGTGAATATAATTTCTCAATCAAATACTTAGAAGGAAAATTAAACCACGTAGCAGATGCTTTATCACGCATCAAAATTGAAGAAAATATGCTAGGCGAACAAGATATTAACACACAAGCTACAGCACATAGCGCTGAAGAAGATAATGAAAATTTAATACATTTAACAGAAAAACCATTAAACTATTTTAGAAGACAAATAGAAATGATTAGAAGTGATACCGAGCAAATAGAAGTTGCACCATATTTTAAAAAATTAAGAATAAAAATCAAATATTTAAACTTAAACATTGAAAAAGCTAAACAGATATTGATAAAACATTTTTGCAACAATTCAAGCGTATTATACATTGAATACGATTCCGATTTTGAGATAATACAACAAGCCTTTAAAGAAATAATGAACCCCAAAACAACTCGAATACTAAGAACAAATATTAAACTAAAAGACATTAGGAGCTATGCAGAATTTAAAGAAATAATAGTTAGCTACCACAAGAAACTTTTACATCCAGGCATCGAAAAGATGGTCAGACTTTTTAAAGAAACATATTATTACCCAGACTATCTTAATTTAATCCAAAACATAATTAACGAATGTGAAGTTTGTAATCTAGCTAAAATTGATCACAGGAACACATCTTGTAAATTTAAAATTACACCAGAAGTAGAAAACTGTAGAGAAACTTACGTAGTAGACATTTATTCAATAAAAAACCACAGCTATTTAACATGTATTGATTTATATTCAAAATTTGCAAATGTAATTGAACTTAACGGCAGGATGGAAGTTAAAAGAGGACTCATCCAAATATTTAACAACATGGGAAAACCTATAACTCTGAAGACAGATAGGGACAGTGCTTTTATGAGTCTTGCCCTGAAAGAATGGTTGAATAAGAAAAAAGTTGAAATTCAAATAACAAGTAAAAATGGTGTAGCGGATGTAGAAAGACTACATAAGACAATTAATGAAAAATTACGTATTATAAATACTGACGATGACGAAGAAAATAGACTCATAAAAATTGAAGTAATTTTATAGACTTATAATTATAAGCTAAAACATAACTCTACTGGCAGAACTCCAGCTGACATTTTCATTTACGCAGGTACACCTAATTATAATACCCAGAATATAAAAGAGACCAGAATAAATAATCTTAATAAAAACCGAAATGATTGCGAATTATATACAAAGTTTAGGAAAGCACCCATAATTCTCGGTAAATTACATAACCCTTACGAACCCACTGGGAAGATAGAACAAATTGACGAAGATCATTTTGAGGAGACTAACAGAGGTCGAAAAATTAAGCATTATAAAACGAATTATCAAAAACAGGGGGGAGGAGTGACATATTCACAAAAAAAGAATTTTGAACTACTGTTATTCATAAGCTGCATTGCATGTCATAACCCACTGTGTGTTTACAAATTGAATAATCATAACAATAGCATGCCTTCTGCAGCCGAATTCAAATAATGCTAACAGCAGCAATAATCATAAGAGCAGGATGCTTTCTGCAGCCATGCTCACATATTGTCAACAATCATTTATAAACAAAAACTGGCCAACAGAAAGGCGCTAGCATAAACAAGCTGCAGCTGCTGTCCCTTTGCAAAAAGTGACGTACTCCAATTCTTATTTAGCTTTAAATATAGCGTAAGCCAATTTTTGTTCTTCAGTCTTAATCCAGATATTCAACATAATAAACTGATACAAATTCACTCTCGTAAAATAAAGGAAACGACGACAACAACAACGCTTACAGAAGCGACAGCGACAAACAGTAACAACAACAGCAGCAGCGACAGCAGCAGAGGAGTTCTAGCTTTAATATAATTTGTACTTATCATTGTAAGTTAGTTCTTAAGCAGCACTACTTATAAACGGTTCTTTTTTTAAAAACCTTAAGGAACAAATTCCCTAATTGGCGCCCGAGCAGGGACCGGGATAGTAAAAAGGATAACGCATCGCGATACTCTAGTACCTCGAATCGAGCTACGCCGCGTAGAGTTATTAAATTGATTCGATAAAGTGCCTGGAAGCGAGCCACAGCGCGAGTGCGATTTTGTAAAGATAACAACAGTCTTTCCGCGTTTAACTAAATTATCACCGTTCGTCCCGCCGACTCTCTGTTGTATCCGTTCGCAGAGAACCACGTCTAAAGTGTCACTAAGGAGCCCCATATATATATATATATATATATATATATATATATGTTCACTTATATTTTATTTTATACTGTAAGCGTATATTATACTGTAAGCGTATCATTTAAGTGAATTGAATATTTAAAAAAGAAAGAAACAAGCAAAAAAGTTTTTAAAACCTAAAATAAAGTATAAGTGAAAATATTACATTTAAGGATACAATTTAAATTTTACGGAAAACTTTAGAGAATTTAAATAACTAATTAATTCGAACTCCTTTTTTCAATATCGGTGAAAATAATTCTAACATTTTACCCCTCTTTTAAATTAAGTGTTGCATACACATTTTACATTTTTTGCGTTACTATTTTAAATATCTCAATCTCAGTAGGAAATAAATTAAAGAAAAAATGTATATTGCTCAATCACCTTACATAAAAACTAATACACAGAAGTATACCCTATAAGTGATCCGTAAAGAATTGTTTGTGTGGTCCGTATTAAAATACTATAAGCCGAACAAGATGCAAAACAAATTGTCCGAGGCTATTAACAGCCTTTCCCTGGGGCCAAGAGCGTCCCACCGCCAGCCACCACGTAGCAATCCTGCGAGGGCCGGGCAACCAGCTAGCAGCACACCTGTTGCTAGCCCAGAACTTAGGGATGTTATAGTAGGTCTAATCCGAGAGACTCTCGAAGGAGGAGATCTGATAAGACAAGCTATGGACAACCCTTACGGGGTAGATATGTTGTCCGATATACCAATCGCAAGGCCAGGACCTAAAAGCGAACACGAGAAAGTCCCAGAGATAACGCAATTAATTAGGGAATTCTCCGGGGATAGAACTACATTTAATTCTTGGAAGAAAAATGTAGATCGTATAATGAGTTTATACGAGGGCCAAGAGGGCACTTATAAATATTACTTAGTTACTCTAGCTATAGGAAACAAAATAGTCGGAGAAGCCGACGTAGTACTAGAATCATATTACACTCCCATGAATTGGACGGCAATATCCAGGTGTCTGACGTCGCACTACGCTGACAAGAGAGATCTGAAAACACTCGAATACCAAATGTTCTCTTTGGTACAAGGTCAAAAGACCATATATGAGTTCTATCAGGCAATCTACCACCAGCTGTCTCTCCTACTCAACCAAATTAGCTCTCAAGAAGAATCAGCGGAAACCGTGAGAGCTTTAACCAAAAATTATCGGGATAAAGGCTTGGACACCTTTGAACGTGGGCTTAATGGCGATTTTCCTCGCTTATTAGCAATCAAAGAACCAAGAGACCTGAGCCACGCACTTCATTTTTGTCGACTAGTAGAAAATCAGGAGCATAGGAACGCATTCATTCCGAAATTTAAACAGCAGGCTCCACCCTTACCACCTAGACAAATCAAATAGTAACAAGAAACCAAGGGCAAAGACCATTGTTTAATAACATGGTTGGTCAAGCAAAAAACTTCGAGCCCAGGTTGTACTATACACCGCAAATCCGATCGAACGCAAACTACCAAGCGCAAGGCACATGGCCTGCTGAAATGTACCAATATCAGGTACCCCATCCCATACAGCAACAATATGGTGCACCACAACTGGCCGCACCTTATAGGCAGAACTTCCCGGCGCCACCGCGCCCATAGGCTCACAAACCCAAACCAGGACCGATTCCCATGGAAATCGATCTTCCATTAGGTCCAAACATGTAAATTATATGAACAAACCTCAGAATATTGAAATTCCTCAGAAATTCCAAAGGCAATTTCACATTGCTACCGACAATATGGAGCCGACGACAGACGGGAGTGAGGTAGAATCACCTTATCCCATCGGTCTGGAGGAACAGGGATATTACGAAACTATAGATCAAGGGGGAGTTGCAGAACTGCCTAGTCAATATCAAGAGGACAATGAGCAGGAATTCATGCCCGTAGCGGCAGATGCCTCAGATGTCTATTTTTTAGATTAAATAGTTCCTCGTTGCCATACTTTCAGTGCAAAGCGGAGAACGGCATGACACTTAGATTTTTAATCGACACAGGATCCAATCAAAACAATATTCAGTCCGAGTTAGTTCAGAACCCCAAACTCAACGAACAACCTTTTTTCGCTAATTCCGTTGGTGGGCAAACGAAAGTTACCCATCATATTCGTCTTAAACTGTTTGGTTTAAAAGACGTTCCTATTAAATTCTTCCTTTTACCAACGCTCAAAACATTCCATGGCACTCTGGGGAATGATACCTTAAAACAGCTGAACTCTGTGATAGACGTACGGAACGACATACTAATTATAAATGGAAATTACAGAATTACCATAAAACAACTAGACACACAGGCAGTTAACAATATAAGAATAAGAACAGATTGATATGATAAACGTAAAGAAGCACACGTCTTGTTTGGTTTGGGGTTTTATCGAGAGTGGTTTCTCTCCTTTATTCAGTTTTTATCTTAGGCTTATTAATTAGAATATTCTAAGGGAGCTCTGCCGCTAAGAACGTCGGCAGAGAGAGAGAGAGAGTTGCAGTACATATGTGCCTATGTAGTTATGTATATATACATATGTATATATGTACAGATGCTACATACTCAAGAAGTGCTTACGCTAGCGATCTCACGCTGCGGCCAGTCCGCATAAGTGACGGATCCTATTACTGCACTTCGGTATATTTATGATTGTATAAACATAGCAACAAAGTGTCGTTATGTTATGAGTTGTTACTCTTACTTTTAAGTTGGGCATATGACCACTTGTTATATTGTATACTCTACAATACTGTGGGCATATGCTCATTTGGCATACAACATACTACACCTCCCTTTTTTTAAAAAATAACGTAATATATTGTAGTTATTTAATATAAAAATTATTATTAGTATTATTTTTATTTTTATACGTTGTATTAAAAAATTTTTTTTTTGAATTTTGAAATAAATATATATTCTTATTCTTTTTTTTGTTTTATTTATTAATCCTTTTTAGCCTATCTTTATGAACTTTTTGTTCCCTATTTTTCTTATTCTTTATAATTATATTATTATTGTTTTCTATACTAATGACCTCAAATGGTCCTATATAAGATGATTCTAATTTATGCCCTGTTTCGTTTTTTAAGTAAACTTGGTCTCCTATTTCTATTTTAAAATCTAATACTTTCTTATCATTTATTTCTTTTTGCTTAATTTTATTTTTTTCTAAAAGTATTCGAGCTCTCTTATACGCGTTTTCTAGTCTAAATTTAACTTCTTTAGAATAATCTTCTATATTATATATAGGTTCTATGGTATTTACGCTATTAAATTGTATTGGTAAGTTATTTTGTCTACCAAATACTAGTTCATATGGACAATAATTATGAGTTACTGATGGTGTTGTGTTAAAACAATACACGAAATACTGTAACCATACGTCCCAGTCAGTTTTGTCTACTGATATATATGAACGAATGTACTCATTGAATGTCCTATGACTTCTTTCAACGGTACCTAATGTCTAGTGGTGGTGTGCTGTAGACGTTATGTTGTCTATTTTTAGAATTTTGCACAAGTTAGTTATAATGGAATTTTTGTATTCTGTTCCCTTGTCCGTAATGAACGTCTTCATTGGACCGTACTTCAGAATAAAAGATTCGAATATGGCTTTTGCGACATTTGTTGCACTTTTGTTTGCAACAGGAATTGCTACTAAATACTTTGTCAAATCACATATTAAAGTGATTGTGTATTCATTCCCCTTTTCCGAACGTGGTAGTGGACCAATTGTGTCTACTATCACTCTGTCAAAAGCATATTGTGGAGTTTCGGTTATTATCATAGGTGATCTTGTATGTTTCGTCGTTTTCGACGTCAGGCATTTTGGACATTTATTTACGTACTCTTTTACATTTTTAGTCATGTTTTTCCAATAATATTGTCTCTTTATTTTTGATATCGTTTTATTTATGCCTGTATGACCTCCTTGAATTGGATCGTCATGGAATGTAGACAATATAGCTTCTTTTTCTTGTTCATTATTTATTTGGGTCGCCGGCTTGAGTAGCGCTACTCTTAATGATTTTAAATTTTTATTGCCCATGTGTTTGAAAGTATCTATTGAAATTGATTCAAAGATCTTTTCGCTCGGTGCCACTTTTAGTTGGCTGATTTTAGATACACCGGCTTGCCATTCAAGCCTTTGAAAAAACTGACCTCAGTCGAGAATTCCATTGGAGTACAAATCGCTAACATTAATTCTTGCTACAACTGTTTTTCCATGTTTCAACAAACATGTCGAATCTGTTATTCGCAAGGTCACTACTTTTCGTACCTCGTCATTTGTGATGACTTCGTATACGTTGGGCTTAGAAGCTTTTTCAAGACTTTGCTTTGGCAATAGTTCTTGTTTATTTTCTGCGCAGAAATTGTTTTGTCTACTTTGGTGCCTGGTAGTGACTTTCAGGACTTTTCTATTCATGTCAATTAAGTCGGATATTGTTATCCTTGACAGGGCGTCTGCCACGAAATAATCTTTCCCTCTCAGATACTCTACCGTAAAATCATATTCTTCTAATTCGAGTCGCATGCGTGTTAATTTTGAACTTGGGTTTATCATAGAAAATAAATATGTTAAAGGTCTGTGATCAGTTCTTACTGTAAAATGTTTGCCATATATGTATATATGGTCGAAAATGTGTTATTGCCCAATGTATTGCTGCTAGTTCTTGTTCTGTAGTACTTTTATTGCTTTCACCTTTAGTGAATGCTCTGGATGCATATGCAACTGGGAGTTGGAGTCCATTATAGTTTTGAGTTAAAACTGCTCCACATGCTTGCTTGCTTGCATCCGTGATTATGCAAAATTCTTTGCTAAAATCTGGGTACTGTAATAAATTTGGTTGAACAAGTTGATTTTTTAGGTACTGGAATGCCTTTTCACATTCTGTTGTCCATTCAAATGGGACATCTTTTTACATAATCCTGTTATGTGCCGTGAATATTCGGGAAAGTTTTTTATAAATTGTCTATAATAATTGCAAAATGCAACGAATCTTCTAGCGCTGTCTGCGTCCGTAGGGACTGGATAGTTATTGATAACATCAAATTTTTTATCGTCTGGTAAGATTCCTTTATCTGTGCATCTGTGACCTAAAAACGTCACCTCGTGCATGAAAAATTAACATTTTTTTGGATGTAATTTCAGATTGTGTTTTCTACAAAGTTTGAAAACATCTGTTAAGTTTTTAATCATATGTCGTTCAGAACAACCAATAACGATTAAATCATCCATGTAAAGGAAAGCTTGTGAAGGCTCTAGGCCTGAGAATGCTATTGTCATCATTCTCTGAAATGAATTAGGCGCTATTTTTAAACCAAATGGTAATCACGATATGAACCATTGCTTGTTGAAAAAGACGTTATATTTCTTGAACTTTCCTCAAGCTCAATTTGGTGGAAACCTGACATTAAGTCAAGGCATGAAAAATATTTAGCTCTACGCAATTGATCAAGAATATCGTCAATTCTGGGGAGTGGAAATTTATCTGACAGCAATTTTTTATTTATTTGGCGATAGTCAATTACTAATCGCCATTTTTTCTCTTTAGAGCCCGGAAGAGATTTCTTTGGGACTAATAAGAGTGGGCTATTAAAAGGTGAAACAGACGGTTCAACAATATTTTGTTCAATTAACTTTCCAACTTGATGCTGGATTTCTTCTATTTGGCTATGCGGACATCGATAATTTTTTACATATACTGGTTCATCATCCTTAAGTCTCAATTTTTGCTTATAGAAATTGTTTGTTGTAATTGGTTCGGATTCAAGTCCGAACGCATCACTATACTGGGTGCATATTTCTTCAAGTTGTTTCTTAAACAAAGTTGGAAACTTTTTCTTTAATTTATTAATTACAGACTTTGTTCTATTGTCTTTTAGATTTTGAACTACATCGTAGTTCGAAAGTGATTCAAATTTTATGTTATTAATGCCTACTATTTGGCATTTATCTGTGGTATTTAAAAATCGGACAAAAGTATTTTGGGCTGTAGCAATCGTATTTGTAACATAAACACACGGTATAATTTCCTGATTGGGAATTAAAATGTTTTCTTCTGCTGAAGACAACTCTATTTTGCGTATCACTTGGGATCTTGCTGGTAGCAGTGTTGAATTAGTACCAGAACTAAATGTTATTGGAACATAGATAGGGATACGTTAGGTTTTGCGGTCTAATTATAAACCAATCGTCGGAACTATTGTAATTTAATTGGCAATTAAATGTTTTTATGAAATCTAATCCTATTATTCCATCGCAAGGGATTGCGAAATCTGGATGAAGTAGATGAAATTTGTATGGAATAATGTATTTGTCTGTTTGTAGTTCGATTGAGACTAGTCCTTTGGAGTTTATTACTCCTTCTCCTATGCCTCTAATGTCTATAATTCTATTGATTTGGATGTCATGAAAGACATCAGAATTTTCTTTTATAATTTAAATATCTGCACCTGTATCAATCAAAAATGTTATCTTTTTATTTGTTGCAACATTTTTGAATAATACGAAATTGTTGAGACTTAAGTTAACAGTATATATTTTACTGTTTAACCCTGAGTATCTGGAGGTGTCTGCGAGTTTCCCGAAGTATCTAGGGCAACTCGGACATTATTGTTATTGTTATTGTTATAATGATTTCTATTTTGGTTGCTGCTTCGGTTGGAATTATTCCTACCTCGGTTATAGCCTCGTCCACCTCTATTGTTGTTTCTGCTATTGTTGTAATTATTATTATTGTTATAGGAATTGTAGTTACCGTGGCCATTGCCTCTGCCTCTTTGCGGTGGGTAACTACCTCCTCTATTGTTGCGGCCTCGCTGAAATAATACTGTACTTGCGCTTCCAGTCATTTCTGTGCTGCAATGGATATATTTACCCATTACATCATTGAAAGTAACGAAGTTACCAGCTTCCAGTATTACTTTCAGTTTCTCATGCTCACAATTTTTAATCATTGCAGAAATGGACTCGTTTGTTGAGAATTTTTCTGCATTGTTTGGGTCTAGGCCATCATCAATAAAGGCTGCCTCCAATTGCTTTCGCAAATTGTCCATTTCGGTTGCATACTGGGAAGCAGTTTTGCCTTTTTGTTTTATATTCAGTAATTTAGCTTTTAATACGTCGGGAGATTCTCCTTTTACGTTATCTTTAAGCTTATTTATTATTCCGGATATAGTAGATTCATTTTGTACTTTATACAGAATTGTGCCGGTTATTTTTGATTTAATAACCTCAACTGCTATATCCTCCTGGTCGCCTTTAGTTCTTTCCACAATGCGTAAAGCAGTTAGGAATCTGTTTAATGATAGCTTTTTACCATCAAATTCAGGGACTGAAGAGGAAACCTGCTTCACGTATTCCCTGTCTAAAGCTACCAGGTTAGTCATTGTTTCTGTATTTTCTTGGAGCGTTTCAATGTCACTATCAATATCAATATCAATATCTGGATTGATTATTGGTTTAGACTCATCTAAATCTTGTAACTGGTTCTAGTTGAATTCAGCTAGCAGATTTGGATCTTCTGGGATTGTTATTATAATACTCCATCTAGTACCAATATTATGTAATCTGGTTTTTAAACTTTTTACAATTTTTTGACATATATTTTTATGCTCCTGCGTTAATTTATCATTAACTTTGTTTATTGTAGTTACTATGTTATTATATTGAGCTGTTAATATTTGCGCGTGATGTACCAATGTATCTGACTTTATTGTTTTATCAGAATTGATACATTTGTATGATTTTTCGAACTTGTCTTTATAATCATTTATTTTGATCGCTAATGCATTCCATTCCATTGTTTAATAGAAAATGGAGTTTTTAGATTTAGATTTTAGATTTTAGATTTTATTTGTAATTCATTATATTTGTTTTATTTCATTTTCTTAAAGTTACAAGATTAATTATAGGGTTATTTTTTTTTCAATGTTGTTTGTGCTCTCTTTTTTTTTTTTAAATTAAATTTTGTCTAGGTCATTTGCCTGGCTAATATATTTCTTTTTTAAACATTTGTTATGTAATTTATATAGTTTATAAAAACAATTTGCGCACATTATAACAACAATTATTATTAACAGTGTGTGTATTAGTTCTAAGTCATTATTTTTTAATTCTACTTTATTAATGACATTAGCAGTGGAGTCCACTGACTTAACGTCTACTATTGCCATTGATGGTTCCGCACAATTTTACAAATTTTATTATAATAATGTTAACTGTTGCTCCAGATGTCCAGTTGTCCTCCGCGCCAGCTGGTCGTCGCCGGTTTGGCTACGCTGACGCTCTTTCGTAGGCGAAAGTGGCGGAGTGCCCCTCGCGCTGTTGTCTTCACTGCTGCTGATGTCCGTGGCCTATTGGCTCCGGCGGGGCCGGTGCCGGTCTTCGCACTGGTCTTTGGTCCCAAGCATGTGGATTTGCATGCTGAAGCGTATAGTGGTCCAGGGCAGTCGTTCGGGCAGACGTCAGGTTTTTTCGGCAACGGCTTTAGAGATGGTGGTTTTTTAATTAGATTTTCATTTAAAACTTTGATATTTGCTGAGTGAGTTGCGGTATTTGGCTTTCTTTGCTGGAGGCTTTCTTTCAGAAAATCAAGTTCGGCAGTTAATTTTTGTGCCGTTGCCCATGCGGCGTATTCGTGTATAATAGCCACTTAATGTGTGCTATTCTTTTATTTATTTTGTTTTTCTGGCCTCCGCGTTTGCCCATTTCTCGCACTCTACTCACTCAGACTTTCAGTTTTTTTTTTTTCAATCTCTAGGTCTCCCGCGCTGGCGTAAGGGACGGATTGCCTCTCACACTTGTTGCTTGTTGTTGTTGTCATCCAGCTCTCTCACTCTTGTGTTTTATTCCATCGTTAACGGACTGCTGGTCATCATAGTTGTTGTTGTTTTGTATAGTTGTTGTTGTTTTAGTTGTATAGGTTTTTTTTTTTTTTATTTCACATGTTATATTTTCAACACGTTCGTGACACTTGTCACGGTCGCTATGTTAAGATAAACGTAAAGAAGCACACGTCTTGTTTGGTTTGAGGTTTTATCGAGAGTGGTTTCTCTCCTTTATTCAGTTTTTATCTTAGGCTTATTACATAGAATATTCTAAGGGAGCTCTGCCGCTAAGAACGTCGGCAGAGAGAGAGAGAGAGTTGCAGTACATATGTGCCTATGTAGTTATGTATATATACATATGTATATATGTACAGATGCTACATACTCAAGAAGTGCTTACGCTAGCGATCTCACGCTGCGGCCAGTCCGCATAAGTGACGGGTTATATTGTATACTCTACAATACTGTGGGCATATGCTCATTTGGCATACAACATACTACATGTCCGAAACTCAGAAACAATATATCGATCAACTGACGGAAACCCATGCGGAAGTATTCTCTGACCCTGACATGAAACTTACATATACTACTAAGGTAGAGGGTGAAATAAGAACTACATGGGATATCCCAGTATATTGTAAACATTACTCTTACCCCGCATCATTAAAAGCAGAAATAGAAAAAGAGATCAGAATTTGCTAAGAGACGGAATTATCAGACCTTCACGGTCACCACACAATGCACCCAAATGGGTGGTACCAAAAAAGATTGATGCCTCTGGGGAAAAAAAGTACAGAATGGTTATCGATTATAGAAAATTGAATGTCGTAACAGTTTCAGATCGATACCCAATACCCGAAATCGGAGAAATAATCGCACAATTGGGCGAAAATAAGTATTTCTCAGTCATCGATTTAAAGAGCGGTTTCCATCAAATCCCACTCAAAGAAAGGGATATTGAGAAAACGGCTTTCACCGTGAACGGGGGGAAATTCGAATTCACTAGACTGCCCTTCGGTCTAAAGAACTCCCCTTCCATATTTCAAAGAGCTCTAGAAGACATTCTAAGGGATCGCGTAGGCAAGATATGCTACGTTTACATTGATATTATCGTCTTTAGTCAATCCGAGGAAGAACATGCTAAACATCTGGAAATGATTTGCACAACCTTACATAAAGCTAACATGAAAATCCAAATCGATAAATGCGAATTCTTTAAGACAGAAGTCGATTTCTTCGGCTTCACTATTTCAAAAAATGGCATTAAAACCAACGTCGAGAAAGTGAAAGCCATCAAGGCATTCCCTGTACCTAAAACTCTGAAAGAGTTACGATCTTTTCTGGGCTTTTCGAGCTATTACCGCAGGTTCATATGGGACTACGCCAAAAAAGCATAGCTATCCTTACTATCCTTCTCAGGGGAGAAAACGGTAGATCTTCAAAGAACATTTCATATAGAATAAAAATCACTCTGGATAATGAAGCGTTAGACTCGTTTAACAAGATTAAACGAACACTGGCCTCCCATGACGTGATACTGGCATACCCCGACTTTGCTAAAGAATTGCAATTGACAACCGATGCTTCGAACTTCGCTATTGGGGCAGTGCTCGAGCAGAACGGCAGACCGATTACTTTCATTTCCCGCACTCGCTCGAAAGCCGAAGAAAATTATGCCGCAAACGAAAAAGAAATGCTGGCCATAGTTTGGGCCCTCCAGAGCTTGCGGATGTACCTATACGGTACCGCTAACGTAGTCATATTTACTGACCACCAGCCTTTGACCTTTGCTCTTAGTAATAAAAATCATAATGGTAAACTCAAGAGGTGGAAGAGTTACCTCGAAGAGTTCATCCACGAGCTCAGGTATAAACCAGGAATATCTAATGTAGTAGCAGATGCGTTGTCTAGGAATAATATAGATCAACAAATAAATAGCACGAGTGCCACTGTGCACAGTGACGAGAATTCCTCGCGCAACCTTATACCTGTTATGGAAGTACCAATCAACGTATTTAAGAACCAAGTTTTTTTATGGACCTCAAACGAACAATCATACGAGTTTAGTATACCTTTTCCATCTTTCCATAGAAATATAATTAGGCAAAACCATTATTCAGAAAAAAATCTAATAAAAATTTTAAAGAAACGACTTGACCCAATATCAGAAGCCATTATGGGTAAGATACAAAATATATTCCCTTTACACTTCAGCTCTTATAAGGTCCGCTATACGCAAAAACAAGTTGTAGACGTTCTAAGGGAACGACAACGAATAGAACAATATTTTGACGAAAGAACACACAAGAGCACTTAGGAACCCCATAGAAAACAAGATACAGATTTTAAGTAGATTCTTTTTCCCGCATATTAAAAAGAAAACAGAAGCATTTGCAAAAGCATGCGAAACATGCAAAGAAACCAAATACGATAGACGACCACCATGTGGAGAAATCCAAACAACACCAATACCTTCGTACCCAGGTCAGATAATCCATATCGACTTGTTCATAACTCAGAAGAATCTAGTACTCACTGCCATCTACAAATTTTCAAAATACGCTCAAGTTAAAATACTTAAATCAAAGGCAGCTAAAGATTTAAAACACGCCTTACGCGAAATCATGATAGCATTCGGCATGCCAAAATTAGTTGTCATGGATAATGAAAAAGCTCTGACCGCGTCATCTATTAAATTCCTGCTGCAAGACCAGCTAAAGGCAACAGTCTTAACGACACCGCCATACACATCTACCAGTAACGGTCAGGTTGAGCGATTCCACTCAACATTAACCAAAATCATGCGTTGCAAAAAATTATAAAGAAACAAGAAAAAGATCTGAGTTACCACAATATGAAAAAGAAAAAATTAAAGAACTATAAAATCGGAGATACCATTTACGTAAAAATAGACAAAAGACTAAGTTCAAAACTCACACCCAAATACAGAAAAGAAATAGTAGCAGAAACCGGGAACACTACCATTACCACAAAAACCGGCAGAAAAGTCCATAAAAATAATATAAAAACCTTATATTACGTTACAGGTTATTCCTACCAACATGCATTGGGTTGGCAACAATCCTAGACTACTCACACTCACAGCTAATCCCAATAAAAAATATTAGTAACTAAGATGAATGAGCAGTTAGAAAACAACAACAAACAAGTTCTTATAAATAAAATATTGCAAAATAAAATTAACGAGATAAGCGGAGTCACGAATGAGATAATTCAATAACTAAAGAAAATAAAAACTTTAATGAAGAAAAAATGTTGCTACTTAAATTCAAGATTCAAGTTTTTAAAGACGATCTAACAAATCTAGTTCATGCCATAGATTGGGCAAAAACTAATACAATAAACTCAATAATATTGTCAGAATTAGAAGTCAAAACAATAGAAACAATTTTAGAAAGAGAAAAAGTTATGTTCTTAAATGCAGAAGAATTATTAGAATTTGTTCAAATAAAGAGGTAGTCTTCGCAGAAGCTTCACTACCCCTATTTCAAATAATTGCAGCAAAAAACAGAGTTGACGAGGTACTCTCACTGCAGATGGTAAAGGATGTTAATATCAACAACACCTTGACGTTCGAAATCCTGAAGAGCTACAACAACGTGACAACAACAATCAATTTCATATTGTTAATGTTAATGATCGGAATCATCGCGTACTCAATGAGACGAAAGTTCTTCGCTACAACACAGCAGATAACCAGAGAAGTTGTGGAAGCCGAACCAGCTGCAGAAGCGAGCGTAGTTACAAATCAAAAACGCTTTTACATCGCATCCGAGGACGTATGCGTTTAACGGGGGAGGAGTTAAAGACGAAGTTGACCAAAAAAGCATGCACACGCGCCCATGTTATCACGGCCCCAACGCATGCACCTTTGCCACGTGCGCTGCGTCAGCGGATTCCACAAAACAGCCATCCGTGGGAGCGCACCATGAAACAGGACACCTTAGCTAAGCTACAACGGAAACGACGACAACAACAAAGCTTACAGAAGCGAAAGCGACAAACAGTAACAACAACAGCAGCAGCGACAGCAGCAGAGGAGTTTTAGCTTTAATATAATTTGTACTTAGCATTGTAAGGAAAAAATTCCTTAATTTATATATGTATATATGTATTCTTCATTGATGCCAAACTATCACCTGTGTTTTATGCATGACTAGAATATGCTGCGCACCAACTCTAAGATAGTACTAACAAAGAAAATATTTACACTAAGGTGACCCATGCATTTCAATAAGACGTAAAATTTGTAGCCGGGCTTTTCATCTGGCTTTAACTCTTCAAGCGACACGCCAGCCGACTTGCTTTTCGCTCTCCAATAGCCACATAGAACGAATACTGAAGTAGCGGATTTTTGATGCTGACACGTACAACGAAGTCAGCCTGCCTTCAGCAAATTTGGTCGATGATGCTCTGCGTCGTTTCGTTACCGAAATACATTGAGCGAAAAAGCTTAGTAGCTTCCTTAAATACTATTGCTAAATTGTAAAATCAAGTTAAAAAATTAAATAATACATATTATCGCACATCGCACCTTGTGCAATTACTATATTAAAAAAATTGCCCACAAAATTGATTCCAAACTCTTATGTTTGTACAGGGAGTTCTGGAGTAAATTTCTTGTCTCAGTTAATGGTGTGCAAGTACCTATGTTTGAATGCATGTTATGCGTGCATGGGTTAATCAAAATATGTAAGTTTAGTACTAAACTGCTCATTCATCTTAGTTACTAATATTTTTTATTGGGATTAGCTGTGAGTGTGAGTAGTCTAGGATTGTTGCCAACCCAATGCATGTTGGTAGGAATAACCTGTAACGTAATATAAGGTTTTTATATTATTTTTATGGACTTTTCTGCCGGTTTTTGTGGTAATGGTAGTGTTCCCGGTTTCTGCTACTATTTCTTTTCTGTATTTGGGTGTGAGTTTTGAACTTAGTCTTTTGTCTATTTTTACGTAAATGGTATCTCCGATTTTATAGTTCTTTAATTTTTTCTTTTTCATATTGTGGTAACTCAGATCTTTTTCTTGTTTCTTTATAATTTTTTGCAACGCATGATTTTGGTTAATGTTGAGTGGAATCGCTCAACCTGACCGTTACTGGTAGATGTGTATGGCGGTGTCGTTAAGACTGTTGCCTTTAGCTGGTCTTGCAGCAGGAATTTAATAGATGACGCGGTCAGAGCTTTTTCATTATCCATGACAACTAATTTTGGCATGCCGAATGCTATCATGATTTCGCGTAAGGCGTGTTTTAAATCTTTAGCTGCCTTTGATTTAAGTATTTTAACTTGAGCGTATTTTGAAAATTTGTAGATGGCAGTGAGTACTAGATTCTTCTGAGTTATGAACAAGTCGATATGGATTATCTGACCTGGGTACGAAGGTATTGGTGTTGTTTGGATTTCTCCACATGGTGGTCGTCTATCGTATTTGGTTTCTTTGCATGTTTCGCATGCTTTTGCAAATGCTTCTGTTTTCTTTTTAATATGCGGGAAAAAGAATCTACTTAAAATCTGTATCTTGTTTTCTATGGGGTTCCTAAGTGCTCTTGTGTGTTCTTTCGTCAAAATATTGTTCTATTCGTTGTCGTTCCCTTAGAACGTCTACAACTTGTTTTTGCGTATAGCGGACCTTATAAGAGCTGAAGTGTAAAGGGAATATATTTTGTATCTTACCCATAATGGCTTCTGATATTGGGTCAAGTCGTTTCTTTAAAATTTGTATTAGATTTTTTTCTGAATAATGGTTTTGCCTAATTATATTTCTATGGAAAGATGGAAAAGGTATACTAAACTCGTATGATTGTTCGTTTGAGGTCCATAAAAAAACTTGGTTCTTAAATACGTTGATTGGTACTTCCATAACAGGTATAAGGTTGCGCGAGGAATTCTCGTCACTGTGCACAGTGGCACTCGTGCTATTTATTTGTTGATCTATATTATTCCTAGACAACGCATCTGCTACTACATTAGATATTCCTGGTTTATACCTGAGCTCGTGGATGAACTCTTCGAGGTAACTCTTCCACCTCTTGAGTTTACCATTATGATTTTTATTACTAAGAGCAAAGGTCAAAGGCTGGTGGTCAGTAAATATGACTACGTTAGCGGTACCGTATAGGTACATCCGCAAGCTCTGGAGGGCCCAAACTATGGCCAGCATTTCTTTTTCGTTTGCGGCATAATTTTCTTCGGCTTTCGAGCGAGTGCGGGAAATGAAAGTAATCGGTCTGCCGTTCTGCTCGAGCACTGCCCCAATAGCGAAGTTCGAAGCATCGGTTGTCAATTGCAATTCTTTAGCAAAGTCGGGGTATGCCAGTATCACGTCATGGGAGGCCAGTGTTCGTTTAATCTTATTAAACGAGTCTAACGCTTCATTATCCAGAGTGATTTTTATTCTATATGAAATGTTCTTTGAAGATCTACCGTTTTCTCCCCTGAGAAGGATAGTAAGGATAGCTATGCTTTTTTGGCGTAGTCCCATATGAACCTGCGGTAATAGCTCGAAAAGCCCAGAAAAGATCGTAACTCTTTCAGAGTTTTAGGTACAGGGAATGCCTTGATGGCTTTCACTTTCTCGACGTTGGTTTTAATGCCATTTTTTGAAATAGTGAAGCCGAAGAAATCGACTTCTGTCTTAAAGAATTCGCATTTATCGATTTGGATTTTCATGTTAGCTTTATGTAAGGTTGTGCAAATCATTTCCAGATGTTTAGCATGTTCTTCCTCGGATTGACTAAAGACGATAATATCAATGTAAACGTAGCATATCTTGCCTACGCGATCCCTTAGAATGTCTTCTAGAGCTCTTTGAAATATGGAAGGGGAGTTCTTTAGACCGAAGGGCAGTCTAGTGAATTCGAATTTCCCCCCGTTCACGGTGAAAGCCGTTTTCTCAATATCCCTTTCTTTGAGTGGGATTTGATGGAAACCGCTCTTTAAATCGATGACTGAGAAATACTTATTTTCGCCCAATTGTGCGATTATTTCTCCGATTTCGGGTATTGGGTATCGATCTGAAACTGTTACGACATTCAATTTTCTATAATCGATAACCATTCTGTACTTTTTTTCCCCAGAGGCATCAATCTTTTTTGGTACCACCCATTTGGGTGCATTGTGTGGTGACCGTGAAGGTCTGATAATTCCGTCTCTTAGCAAATTCTGATCTCTTTTTCTATTTCTGCTTTTAATGATGCGGGGTAAGAGTAATGTTTACAATATACTGGGATATCCCATGTAGTTCTTATTTCACCCTCTACCTTAGTAGTATATGTAAGTTTCATGTCAGGGTCAGAGAATACTTCCGCATGGGTTTCCGTCAGTTGATCGATATATTGTTTCTGAGTTTCGGACATGTAGTATGTTGTATGCCAAATGAGCATATGCCCACAGTATTGTAGAGTATACAATATAACCCGTCACTTATGCGGACTGGCCGCAGCGTGAGATCGCTAGCGTAAGCACTTCTTGAGTATGTAGCATCTGTACATATATACATATGTATATATACATAACTACATAGGCACATATGTACTGCAACTCTCTCTCTCTCTCTGCCGACGTTCTTAGCGGCAGAGCTCCCTTAGAATATTCTATGTAATAAGCCTAAGATAAAAACTGAATAAAGGAGAGAAACCACTCTCGATAAAACCTCAAACCAAACAAGACGTGTGCTTCTTTACGTTTATCTTAACATAGCGACCGTGACAAGTGTCACGAACGTGTTGAAAATATAACATGTGAAATAAAAAAAAAAAAAAAACCTATACAACTAAAACAACAACAACTATGATGACCAGCAGTCCGTTAACGATGGAATAAAACACAAGAGTGAGAGAGCTGGATGACAACAACAACAAGCAACAAGTGTGAGAGGCAATCCGTCCCTTACGCCAGCGCGGGAGACCTAGAGATTGAAAAAAAAAAAAAACTGAAAGTCTGAGTGAGTAGAGTGCGAGAAATGGGCAAACGCGGAGGCCAGAAAAACAAAATAAATAAAAGAATAGCACACATTAAGTGGCTATTATACACGAATACGCCGCATGGGCAACGGCACAAAAATTAACTGCCGAACTTGATTTTCTGAAAGAAAGCCTCCAGCAAAGAAAGCCAAATTTATTTTAGTACTAAACTTACATATTTTGATTAACCCATGCACGCATAACATGCATTCAAACATAGGTACTTGCACACCATTAACTTATTTAGTAAGTTTAGTACTGGCGCTGCCACCAACGACAACGTCGCTGCCACTAACCCACGGCTAGATCAAGGTTTTGTTAAATAAACTAAAGTCTGCATTTGATCATTGAATAAAGGTCAACTTTTTTGGCAAATCGGGAATTAACTTGTATATAAATTGGATGAATACTATTGCTCTTGTCTTATATACAGGCCTTTAGACTCAACTGTCATAAAATCGATCAATGAGCAATCCGTTGTTGTCATAACTGTCATAAAATCATTCAATGAGCAATCCGTAGTTGATCGTTTTATTGTTACTCTTAAACTAAAATACGAAGATTAAGTTGCCTACTGTCAGACTCCACTTTGCTGTTGCACAGTAAGGCAGTGACTAGGGTTATTGTGATGGAAGGGCCAGTTGTCATTATAATTAGAGCCTTAGGAATTGATGCGGATTTCATCTTGATGTACTGCCGATTGTTTTTCTTATTTGGTGCAAGAAGAGCACTTTAATATTAACAAGTAAGAGGGTCTAGTGGGGAGTTCCCGACTTGGGGATACGCTGAACCGACTTCTACCAATACCAAATGCAGCTCGCACTATGAGATCATTTGCCTTAGAAGAAATAAAAAAATTAAATAAGTTTCTTCTAATCTGACTTGAACCTGTACCGACCGCACTACTCATTACCGCCTCTACTCGAGAGCGTTAACAAACGTTTTTTTCGATGAGATAAAAACAATTTAAAATATCAGTACATACACTCGGCCTACAAATCAAATCAAATTATTATAGGAGAAGTAGAATTCACAGACAAACGTGTTAACCTTTAAATATATGACAAGTCTAAAGCAGAGCAAAACTAAAACAGGAAAGTAAGGATATCTTCGGCCCGCGGAAGCTTAATACCCTTGTAGATATTTCCCGTTTGCAGATATGTGAGGATAGTGAAGCTCAAAAATTCTGAGATTGATGGAAATATCTTTGAAAACAGAATATTTCGCATTTTAAGATCCCACTAGTCAAGGATATAGTAATGGAACTAACAAATCCTAGCTAGCCTATCAACAAATTACCTAAGTGGGAATAAGCAGTCAGGTTCTTCAAACTTTGGGATCGCCTTTACCTTTTCGTGGTCTGAATCCCAAGTACTCAACACATTCCTTAAAAACGTGTGCTTTCTTCATGGACACCCTCATGTTAGCGTTACATAGGCTCTTAAAATCCCAGTCGATGTGTTTGACGTTGTCCTATTAATTAACTGAGCAAAGCATTTTCTACCAATTTGTTCACGGTGGACATCGTTAATTGCTTTTTGGAATATGCTATCCGCATTCTTCAGTCAGCGGCAATCGGCAAAATTCATATTTTCCTTCATTTATTGAAAAATAACCCTTCTCACAGTCTTGTTCCGCAAGGCAAATTTGGTGGTATCCGGACTTCAGATCTAGAGTCGTAAAGTATTTTGCCTTTCCTAGATTAGCTAATATCATAGGGATACTTGGCATTGAATACTAATCTGCAATGGTTTGCTCGTTTAACTTACGGAAGTCAATAACCAACCGCTTCTTTCTGTTACCCAAATCATCACAATTTTTCTTATTAACAACTCAAGTGGGGTTATTATAGGGTGATCTAAAAGGGCAAATAATAATTATATTAACAAATTTGGAAAAAATATTGGAACGACTGATGTGTGGAAAGGTAGCAACTCACAAGCTTCGATACGGTTCGAAATCATTTTTCCTTATTTCTGCATCCAGAATCCACGACCACAGCAACACAAGTAAAACTTGATGTCCTCACAGCTGTGATTCTGTAATTTTTGTGACGTTTTTTGGGAATACATGTTCAGCTTTGCTGCCATGGCTGTTGCCAGCCGGTCATGGATAAGAAAATTAGTGAATAACGACACCTCCAAATATGCTTTGAACTCTTTAAGCTGTGAGACCACAGGGGCACCGATTTTGCTTTAGTTCTCACTTTTGTGAAAATCAATCTGTGGCGTTACTCATATAATTGTTTATATTGTCTTTGCTACTAAATATTGTTGAGCATCAAGTTCTTTTTTACTGTCAACTGAAAATAAAACAAACCAGATGTTATAGGGTGAATGTGGCTTTCTGAGGCTGTCCTTTTGGAGGCTGTCTACTTTAGTGGCAACGAAGTCAGCTCCACCCATGGGGTATGGATACAAATTTGAGTATATGGGCTCATTGTCCGTCGTACGAATTGTAGCAATGACAGAGGTGTTGAAAGGCAGCGACTCGTTCCGGTCCGCTAAAACCTCTGTTTTTTCCATCTTTAAAAGTTTGCCTTTACTATGGTAGATGTTGATGTCCACAATGCGATACAGAATCGTATCGGATTCAGTACGGACTTTTATTATGTTATCTTTAATACTTAGAACAGCCCCAACCTAACGGGTTTTTAAAAAAAAAGCATCAAACATTGAAAACGGCGAAATATATTTTATAGACGCTCCACTTAAAGGTGTTAAGGTATCGCTGATTCTGTAGGGGTCTTCTCTCGTCCTCTATTATTGCTTGCTAATTTGTTCGGATTCTGGCCCTTCATAGTCGGAATGTATAAGTTTTTTGATCACCCAGCAACAAAGAAGTTGCCAAGCCGAACATGCATAGCCGGTATGATAAAAGTGCAAGATCGTCAATGTCTGCGGATTTTGCACAATAACACCAGAAGCTCAAGCTTAGCGAAAATTATGCGAGCAACGCTCCGCGACGTAAGCACGTCAGCACTTTTAGGGCATAGGGCTAGCTTTGGTTATAAGAAACGATGTTCTTAAAGTTCAGTTGCGCAACACCGCGCATTACAAATATAGATCCACCTAGGAACTGCTTAATTTATATTTTAGTCCTTCCTAGTCAGTGCTGTTCAATTATTTTCAACGTTTCGGTTGTGGTGTATAAATTTATCTGCTTATTTATAAAAGGTTAGTTGTAGTTATTTTCAAATGGCCAATGCCCTAAGACCCACCCTAACTTTATTGTATTGTCTAATGTTTTTGTAAAATTTGGGACACCGCGATCGGATTGCTCAAGTGGGCCTAGCATATGAATGTGGTAACTCACCCCTGTCAATCAGAAATTTCATGTCTGTCCATGCTACTTTGCGTAGCTTAACTTTCTGAGCTTTTGCAAAGGCTGAGGGCAAGTCAGGTGGCTGAGTGGCATACATGACGTCTGTCAGGCTACGTTTAAAGCCAGAGATGATAACCCTCTCTAAATTTATTTTCACATGTTTTATTATACACTTTTTACAGTTTTTACTGGTGGTTACCAAATTTTGACTAGCAAGATCTATGTTAGTTTATGTTTATAACTCGCATCAAATTAACAAAAAGGAGTATAATTTTCTCTATTTCTCAGCGGATGATTTGCAACGAGCTGTCGTCGACTGCTGGATCCGCCACTGACCGCATTTTGCTGCTCGCTGAAAGCGCTGTGTCAGCGTTTTATCGATGTTAGAGGGCGGTATGTGTTAACTTATATATTCTTGGCATTATCAACAATTGAGTCGATCTAGCCTTATCCATATGTACGACCGCGTCGATCTCAGAACCTTAAGATATATGGACGTTTTTGACGGTAGGTCCTCTTATGTGGACGGTCGATAACTTGCCTCGTTTACATGTAAAGATAAAAATGGATATCGAAATCCTATCTCTGGAAAAAAATGTCACCAAAGTTGGTAAGTGGCTTCTTGTATTGTATACCCAGATAAAGTATATTTTATTTTTTTGATTCCGCATTCCCATCCCATAAAATCGAATAAATAAATATTCCAATCCCAACAATAACATCCAATCGTAATCTGCCCTGTAGTTCTGCTTTAATAATACATCCTAAACGATTTGGCGATTGCCTCTTAGGAATGGGTACTGGTTTCAAAATTTGTAGCAATAATTCGTTTGACTAACGAATTTAAAACGAGGCTGCCATTGCAAAATATCGAACGGTACGAAGTTATCGTAACAATGTATCTGGTACAACAGGCTTGACTATTTCGTTTACACATTTAAATTAGCGATGTTGCGGAGAGAGTGGAGAGTGGTTTGTCTGGTGCTTGTTTATTCGCTTGTAGATTTAACTAAGCGTTGAGGCTGGTGAAACGTTATTAGCAACATAGCTGATTAAGCTATTTCAATAGAAAAACAACATCTAGTTTAATAAAGTAAAATTTTATTTGCTTTCTTGGCGTTACCTTTTAATTAAGGATTGATTGAATACCAATTAAAAACCGAAAGCCTACTATCTAAATATATTAACTTTGGAACTTATCTATTAAAACTTGTTGCTCGGGGACTTCTCATTTCTTCTTCTTCTCATGAATAGCTGCTTAATGGTTTTTATACCCCGAACCCATTAAAAATGGGTAAACAGGGTATATTGTATTTGTGTAGATGTATGTAACAGGCAGAGGGAAGCATCACCGACCTCATAAAGTGTATATATTCTTGATCAGCATCAATAGCCGAGTCGGTCTAGCCATGTCCGTCTGTCTGTCTGTCCGTCCGTCCGTATGTATGAACGCAAGGATATCAGAACCTATAAGAGCTAGAGACTTGAAATTTTAGCTGTAGGTCCTCCTAATCCCGCGCAGATCGACTTTGTTTCCGATATTCGATAGCTTGCCCCGTTTCCAAGTAATCGATAAAAATCGATTCAAATCCTGTTTTTTTAACAAATTTCGGTAAATAATATGAGCTAGAGTCACCAAACTTGACACGTAGCTTCTAGAAAAGTATATATATATCAAGAATTTTTCATATTATACCTATCGCCACATCTCCGCTACCACCTCAAAGCTATAAATCAAGTTAATTATCCAACTTGTATTGCCCATCAATTTAAGCCACAATTTATATGCACAAATATTCTTTATTCTATTCTACAATAAGATGTACTGTCGAAAATTTCATTAAGATCGGTTAAGAAACACAAAAGTTATGTGCGCACGTGTTAGCAGCATAGCTGCTACGCAAATTTCAAGAATTTCTGTATTCATGTACACGCACACACATTCATGCGAGTTTGCTTTGAATTCTATCAACAGCATTGCAATTGCGGTTGTTTTCTGTGCTGCTATTTTAATTGGTTTTTTTTTCTCATTAAAGCTCAATTATTGGTGTGGCCCTTGAGTAGAGGCAGCGGTAAGTGGTGCGGTTAGTTGCGAGTTCGAACCATGCCAAGGGAACAATTTTATTTTTTTTATTTTCATTTTTCTTTATTACTACTAAATCAAACGAGCGCGTAGTGCGAGCTTCATTTGGTGTTGGAAGAAGAGGGTTCAGGGTATCCCCTAGTCGGGAGCTCCCGACTAGAACCTCTTACTTGTTTTTTTATAAATTAAGGAAAAGGTTGTTATGGCGAGTTAAATCTTATTAAGGCCGTTAATTCAAATTAAATGATCGTATCGCAAATTTATCTAAAATATATTAATTATACCCTGATCGCATTGAAAATGCGCGGCACAATGTGCAACGGCTCTAGACACCAGCTGTTGAGCGCTAGTTGGGGTCTGCAGTCTTTTGCAGAAAGTGGTGTTGACTGCGCCGTCGTCTTCATAGGTCTTCGACGGTCTCCACTTCGCAACTACGCTACCATGTTACTGTTCTCTAGGTCTAATATTGTCCTTTTATACTGTTCTTGGTCGCCCGCCTTGAGACCATTGCCTCCCGTATATCTGGGATTTTTCTTCTGTTTTTTTTGCAAACTTCGCGTGGCTTAGCTGAAAAACAGCTCACCTAAGAGATTTTTTTAATGCATATATGAATGTAGCGATCCGCTTCTATATATTCCAGTATGAGCCACCGCTAACAGTGGCCGAAACACTTCGAATTAAGGGAACACAAAACCCTGCAGATCAGACCCTTATCGGACCTTTAATGCGGGGAGCGAGGTCTGTGCTGGTCCTCGCACAGGTTTGATTGCCAGTTGAAAAGTATGTAGACATGAAATGCTGTATAATGGACAAATATAGTAGTTGGGGTACTTCGTCTCCCACTTTAGATATTGTTTCAGGAAATTGATTTTATAGTAGAATCTGCAACTATTTTTAATCTAATAAGTGGAAGGTGATCGAGGAGCGCTTTTAATATGCTTGGAACCAGTGTTAGATGCTCTTTTTCAGCGAACGGCTACCTCCCACTGTGGAGCTTGGGACTGTCGTAGAACTGTACCTTTTATTCAGCTTGACGGATTTCAATCCATTCCTGTAGGCCACGGCGTCTGCGGTGCCGTTAATTAATGCTGACGGCTGTTTCCGTGGTCGTCAACTGCCTTCTCCTGCCTGCTCCTCTAACGAGAGTTATATCGACGTTGGCGCATTTTATGTTTTGAATTCTCTTTCAGACATTATTAAATTTCCATATCTCTACTATTGTTAATGGGGCTATAAAAACAGCAAGGATCGAATTAAAAAATTAAAAATTAGAAAAAATTACAAGCTATTTCTGCTTTTTGTCTTACGAGGATAAAACTGAGACCCCAATCTTTGGTTCCCATCGTACCAGAACAGGCCTCTTCCTTTTAATCTTCCGTCGTTAACTAACGGTAAGACGATTCTAGATTTTCGGTGACAAAGATTCTTTTTATACCCTCAACCCATTCAAAATGGGTAAAAATGGTATAATATATTTGTGCAAATGTATGTAACAGAAAGAAGGAAGCATCTCCGACCCCATAAAGTATATATATCCTTCGTCGGCGTCAATTGCCAAGTCGATCTAGCCATGTACGTCTGTATGTCCGTCCATATGTATGAACGCAAATATATTAAATATAAGATCTAAAGACTTAAAATTTGGAACGTTGGCACTAGGAGGTGCCTGCGGAGTACGAGCTTGTTTCCGATAATTGATAACTTGCTTCGTTTCCAAGCAATCGATATAAATCGATACCGAAATCCTGTTTTTTGACCAAATCTCGTAAGTTATAAGAGCTAGGGTCACCAGACTTTGCAAGTAGCTTATCTTATAGTATATATATATAGTATATACATATATATATATCAAGGATCTTTTATTTTATAGCTATTGCCACTGCTGTCCTACACAAAATAACTATAAATCAAATAAATAAACCAATTGGAACCCAGCAATTTAAGACACAATTTTCATTTAATTGTGTTTTTGAGAATACAGGAATATTTTATAGCATAATAAGATCTATTGTGAAAAATTTTATCAAAATCGGTTAAGAAACACAGAAGTTATTAAAGTAAAAGTGTTTTGGCTGTCCACGTGTTAGCGGAAGCTAGCGCAAATTGCAAGAATTTCTGTATAGATGTACACACACACTCATGCGCGTTTTTGTTTAATTCTATAAACAGCATTGCAATTGCTATTGTATTGTTTTTCGTGCTGTGTAAATGTGCTGCTATTTTATTTCGTTTTTTCTCTTTCCTTGTTGGTAAGTCTTTCGACCAGAGGTGGTGGCGAGTATTGCGGTCTGTATGGGTAGCTTCTAGAATATTATATATATATCAAGTATCTTTCATTTTATACCTATCGCCACCTCCCCGCTACCACCACAAAGCTATAAATCATGTTAGTATACCAACTTGTATTGCCTATCTAATTAAGCCACAAGTTAAATGCAATTGTCATTTTGAGAATACACGAATATTTTATATTACAATAAGATCTACCACTGTAAATTTCATTAAGATCGGTTAAGAAACACGAAAGAAATGGCCTGCAAACACGTGCAGCAGCAAGCGCAAATTCCAAAAATTTCTGTATACATGTACACACACATTCATGCGCGTCTTCTTTGAATTCTATCAACAGCATTGCAATTGCGATTGTATTGTTTGCTGTGCTGCTATTTTAATTCGTTTTTTCTCATTAAGACTTAATTATTGGTGTGGCTATTGAGTAGAGGCGGCGGAAAGTAGCGTGATCAGTTACGAGTTCGAACCCTACCGCCACAAAGCTATAAATCAAGTTAACAACCCAACTTGTATTGCCCACCAATTTTAATGCAATTGACTTTTTGAGAATACACAAATATTCCATAGCGCTACTCTAGAAAATTTCATTAAGATCGGTTAAGAAACAAACAAAAGTTATGTGTATTAGTAGATAGCTGCGCACGTGTTAGCAGCAGCTAGCGCAGATTGCAAGAATTTCTGTATACATGTACACACACACATTCATGCGAGTCTGCTTTGAATTCTATTAACAGCATTGTAATTGCAATTGTATTGTTTTCTGTGCTGCTATTTTAATTCGTTTTTTTCTCATTAAGACTTAATTATTGGTGTGGCTATTGAGTAGAGGCGGCGGAAAATAGCGTGATCAGTTACGAGTTCGAACCCTACCGCCACAAAGCTATAAATCAAGTTAACAACCCAACTTGTATTGCCCACCAATTTTAATGCAATTGACTTTTTGAGAATACACAAATATTCCATAGCGCTACTCTAGAAAATTTCATTAAGATCGGTTAAGAAACAAACAAAAGTTATGAGTATTAGCTAGCTGCGCACGTGTTAGCAGCAGCTAGCGCAGATTGCAAGAATTTCTGTATACATGTACACACACACACATTCATGCGAGTCTGATTTGAATTCTATTAACAGCATTGTAATTGCAATTGTATTGTTTTCAGTGCTGCTATTTTACTTGGTATTTTTCTCGTCAAGGCTCAATTATTGGTGAGGATGTGGAGTAGAGCCGGCGGCAAGTAGTGCGTTCTGTTGAAAGTTCCAACCCTACTGAGGAAAATATTTTTTGTATACTCTGTACCCATTGTAAATTTGTGCGGTCTGTTAGGGGTACCCTGAACCTGTTGAAAATGGCTCAGAAGAATAATGAAGAGAATCTACAGTTGAAACTTTCATAAAGATCGGTTAACACACACAAAAGTTATCATGTTTGCGGCAGTTAGCGCAAATTGTAAGAATTTCTGTCTACATGTGTGTGTACACACATTTATGAGCGTCTTTATTGAGTTTTATCATTAAAATTACATTTTCGATTGTGTTATTTTCTGTGCTATGTTTATGCGCTACTATTTATACCCTGAACCCATTAAAAATGGGTAAAAAGGGTATAATGTATTTGTGCAAATGTATGTAACAGGCAGAAGGAAGCATCTCCGACCCCATTAAGTACATATATTCTTGATTAGCAACAATAGCCGAGTCGATCTAATCATGTCCGTCTGTCTGTCCGTCCGTATGTAAGAACGCAAGGATCTACGAACCTATAAGAGCTAGAGACATTGAAATTTTAACTGTAGGTCCTCCTAGTGCCATCGCAGATCGAGTTTGTTTCAGATAATCGATAACTTGCCCCATTTCCAAGTAATCGATAAAAATCGATATCGAAATCCTGTCTTTTGAGCAATTTCGGCAAATAATATAAGCTAGAGTGCTAGAGCTAGAGTCACCAAACTTGACATGTAGCTTCTAGAATATTATTCTTATATATGTATATCAAGTATCTTTCATTTTGTACCTATCGCCACCTCCCCGCTACCACCGCATAGCCCATATATAAAGTTAATAATCCAACTTGTATTGCTGATCAATTTAGGCCACAAGTTATAAGCAATTGACTTTTTAAGAATACATAAATCATCTATGGCATAATAAGACGTACTGTCGAGAATTTCATTAAGATCGGTTAAGAAACAAAAGTTATGTGCGCACGTGTTAGCAGCAGCAAGCGCAAATTCCAAGAATTTCTGTGTGCAAGTACACACACACATTCATGCACGTCTGCTTTGAATTCTATCAACAGCATTGCAATTGCGATTGTATTGTTTTCTGTGCTGCTATTTTAATTGGTTTTCTTCTCAGTGCGTCCCAATTATTGGTGTGGCTCTTGAGTAGAGGCGGCGGCAAGTGGTGCAGTATGTAGCGAGTTCGAACCCTATAGAGGAAATTTTTTTTTTCGCTGGTGTGGCTGTTGAGTAGAGGAGGCATAGAGGAGAGCGCAAATTCCAAGAATTTCTTTATCCATGTACACACACACATTCATGCGCGTCGGCTTTGAATTCTATCAATAGTATTGCAATTGCGATTGTATTGTTTTCTGTGCTGCTGTTTTAATTCGTTTTTTTCTCATTAAGACTTAATTATTGGTGTGGCTATTGAGCAAAGTCGGCGGAATGCAGCGCGGTCAGTTCCGAGTTCGAACCCTGCCCAGGAAACCATTTTCAATTCTTTTTTGGCTGGTATGGCTGTTGCGAAGAGGCGGCAGCAAGTAATGCTGTCAGTTGCGATTTTAAACCCTGCCAAGGGAACTTACTTTTTTTAATTTATCTTTTTTACTACTAAAGCAAAAGAGCGGGAGCTGCATTTGGCGTGGAATAAGAGGGTTCAGGGTATCCCCTAGTTTGGAGCTCCCGACTAGAACCTCTTACTTTTTATGTTTTGTTTATTGTATTGGAGCAAAAATAGCATACATTTTTATTACAACACAGTTACTTAGGCGATGTTTCGCCAAGCCTGTTTGAGTCCTCGGGCACGTGGGTAGTCGGTAGACTCTGGGACGTCTCCTGTGTCGTGGTTTCCCACCCCTGAACCCAAATTGGTGATCAGGAAGGATGGCCATGTGATCCATAAGCCGTGCAAGTCGGGCGACAATCAGTCTTTCCCAGACCTTCGACAATGAAGGCAGGAGACTGATAGGCCGTCCTTAATATGGCGTTGAAAATCAACGGTATAAAAAGGAGCGCGCGCATTGGCAAGGCCTTCAGGGCGGTGTGGTCCGGAGCTTTAGTACTAAAAAGAACTTTGACGGCGTTGATTACCTCCTCCACGCGGATGGGACCGATAGATGGTGACATCTGAATCGGAGTCTCCGACGCTCGAGTAGTCTCATCAAGCCCTTCTGGAGAGGCCGAGTTGAATGTTGAAAACCGTTCTTTTAGGTGGCTGGCGAAGGTGTTAGCTTGTTTTCTAGTTCTAGTTTCTGACAGCAGAATTATTCCGATGGCCTGTTTTTGTACTAGGGCCTCCAGCTCTAGAACTTTTCCTGAAATGCCCTTGGCATTCCAGATTAGCACCTTCAGTAGTGTGTTCGTTTAGATAGCAACGAGGTTAAAAGGGTAAGGATTTGCTGTTGCATACCCAAAACCTGATGTTGCATTTCTGCCATCCTCTCAATAGCTCGGCTCATGTCCTTGATGGCAGAGGAAAGTCCTTCCTCATTTCCACTTGTCTGTTGTTGCGCAGTCAGCCTCTTCTGTTGGTGGTCTCTCAGCAGTCTATGTAGCCTAGCTTGCGCTGGTTCTTCTCGCTGGCTAGGGCTCGGGGCGTTGTTCTCTGTTCTGAATGCAGCTGGTCCTCTTTTGGTGACAGCGGCGAATGAAAGATTTTCTACTTGTTCAGTGGGTGCTGTACAGGAGATGTCAACAGGTGTAGGCCCATGTTGCTGCGGCTTCGGTTCGCTTGAGTCGGTGGGTGATTTTTCATCTTGGCGGGCTTTGGGGCCCCGTCACGCTTTGTATATTCGGTGAACTACTCGCAGCCCTTATAGTTGGCAGAGTGGTTACCACCGGTCTGGCCGTGTGCAATCAGCAGAGCGATAATTGAGCACGCATTTAACGCATTTGTGTTGTTTTCTACATTATGCGGCCGTGTGCCCGTACTCCTGACATCTATGGCATTGCACCACATCCTGGCTTCTTCGAGCAGTCGCAACCTTGACCACCTGCTTACACAGCTTCCTGATGGTAAGATACTCCTTGTTGTTGGCCGCCGGCTGCAAGTTAATGAAGTGGATATTCATGGGCTCCTTGGTAGCTTTGCTGTTCGGATTGTGTACGTGGAGAACGGTATGGCCCTGGCTCCGCAGGTCGTCGATGAGCTCTCGGTTGAGTGTGGAGTGGTGGTCTATGCGATAGCGCTTCTCCTCATACAGCTGGTATGAGTAGAACTCAATTTGATGTTCCTCCAGTATCTGTATGGTGGCCCTGTATGTGGGCACATAATTGGCTAGGAGTCGCATAGTCCTACCTAGGTTGGATTTTATGGTCACGCTATCCCGGTCCACTACTTCGGATAGTATGAGCCACAGGTCGTTGATGTCGTCTATGCGATTTAGGACGATGGGGAGTGGTTTCTTTCCTCCAGTGGGGGCATTTTTGTTGGCCCTTTTTTCGGGCACGGAGGAGGTGGTGCTGGCATTGGCGACAGCGTTGGTCTGGCTGCCGCCCCCAACCTGAGAAGTCACTGAGGCAGGCAAGTTCTCTTCTTGTACTGGGTTTATCTGCTCGTCCTATGATTCGTCAGTATTCATGTCTTCGTCGTTTTCGGGTGGGGCCAAGAGTGCATATCTATTGGGAGCATGAGTGCCAACTGGACTGGTGTCAGTCTTGCTCTGTTTTCACCGCGCGGCAGGTGGGGACCTGCTGTCTAAGACTTTGCGCTTATCATTTTTATTTCTCGCCTGTGTTTGGAACATTGGACGATATCTATTATATGCACTAGGGTGTCAATGGGGTCTCTATTCACGCTAGCACCAGCGTGTGAGCTGGTGCTGGGGTCTTCGGGGTCCATTAACGGGTAGGAAGGTGAAACTGAAGTACTGCTTGCAGACATCAGCGCGGAGAATTTATTGGCAGCTGTTGCGGCGGCCTAGCGGCGTCAGCATTTAGTTGGCCTACCTCGTTAGTTCGAGACGACCCCATTTTACTCATTGTGAGTGCGTTGCTGTTTTCAGCACTAACTGGTATGGTGGCTCTATTTGCATTGCCACTGGCTGGGTGCATGTCAGCACGGCAGCGCTGACGAACTGATCAATTTTTTTGACTACCTTATCTTTCGGTTTGGTTTTATTTCACTTATTTTTCATTTTTGGCGTTTTTGGGCTTTCCAATATTTGATGCGTTGCAATCTTTGTGCAAAAGCCGCGTTTGGCCGTTTGGGCGTGCACTCGAATTATGATTTTCAATTTTATTCCGCGAGCACGTCCGTTCACTTCGAACACCAAAAAGTGTCTCGAATTTAAATTATAGTCCCCTACTAACGCCTTCCTCTTCAACTAGTGACGCGGAGTCGCAATAGACCCACCAATATTATAAAAGCATACAATAATCATAGGTTAAAAGTAAACAATGGAGTATAGCGAAATCTGAAATAAAATTACTAATCGTTTAAGAGTACATTCATCAAATTAAGAGGAGCCGATTGCAAACGAAATCGAATCACTTGCAACTCTGACTGTTAACGTTGTTAGGAGTAGAAGAGAGAGAATTTCGCCACAGTATGAAAAAGGGCAAGAAAGGGTCGTGAGCTGCTGAAGCTGATCAGTAACTTCACTTTGGAATCAGCAAGCGTGAGTATTAGACGTGCGAACGTAACGACATACAGACTCAGAGGGACCGCGAATTAGCTGCAAGGTTAGGAAATAGGGGTCGAGAACTGAAGGTGCAGCAGGGCCAAAGTAGCTTAGGAAATAAAACGATAGCGTTCATATACAAAGCGAATCAGTGTTTGCGTGTTGTTTCTCGTAGAAATTGTGCATTTCTAGGCCTTTCGTTCTGCGGCGGAGCGATCCCAGCAGTACCCATCACACTGGCCTACCTTAACCTAACCGCGGTAGAGCGATTTTGTACGACCATTGTTTGTGTTGTGGCTCGGCGAAAATAATTAATAACGAAATAAATTAAATTAAAATCAAAATAAAATAATTATATATAAAAAAACTAAAAATAAAACAAATAAAATTGAAATCATAATAAAATAATTATAAATAAAATAACTAAAAATAAAATTAAAATCAAAATAAAATAATTAATTAAATAAATAATAATATCTAAATTAAATTACTAAAAAATGAAATAATTAAAATTAAAATCAAAATAAAACAATTGTAAATAAAATAACTTAATATTTATTTGTTGGCTGGCTCGAGGTCCGTGTTTGTTAAAACAAACAATGAAAACAATTTTTATTTAATTTGCTTCCGATATATTTCGGTTGCACATCGGCAAACCGTCTTCAGGGCACTAACACCAAGATACAAAAAACAATTAACAATTATAATACAATAAATTAAACATTATTTCGAACATTTAACATACATTATTTTACACGCCTGCGCTTTTTGACGTGGAGATTGTTACTGAGGTTGTTTGGCTGTTTAAGAGGTGTCTGTACAAGTGAGCGCAATTTTCTGTGTCTGTCTTGTAGTTTAGTCCCTTTTGCGAGTAACGCTACGACGTTTGGCGGGAATTCTATTTTTGTTTTGTTTACGAACCACTCTCTTTGAGTGTTGTTGTCCGCTAAGGCTAGGTTCCGTTGATCTCGTAACTTATCGTGTTTCGTTTCTTGTCTTTTCTTAAGTGTTGTTGTTATTTTGTTTTCTATATTTCTCTCGCTCTCAAAAAACGCTTTTGCGTCATCTGTGGTCATCAGTTGTTCTATGTTTGTTTTTGCTTTTTCCATATGTTTTGCTTGTTCTTGTAATAGGTTGTGTTTGTGTTTTATAAGTAAGTTTAATATTTTGGTATGGTAAAAATGTGTGTGTCAAATATGTCAATGTTCTTGTTATGTCAGGGTGGGTTTTATTGTCAGTGGTCAGTATGGTCAAATGCTGTGTCAAGTTTTTGATGAAGTTAGGTATTAAATTTGATTTTCTACATTTTAACAAAAATTTTAAACTAGATTTAAGTTTAGTTAATTTTACCAGTGTTAGTTGGAATTTATTAATTGTTCTTTTCGAATCCTTGTATTTAGTTTTTATTTTTGCGTAGCTCATGTTGGTTGCTGTGCATACGGCGTGCCTTCCGTTGATATTTCACTTACGTTTGTGTTTCTCTGGAGATCGGACGTGAAAATTGCAGTCTCGTGTGTGTGTGCGCGCTAGTGCACCGCTGGCAGCAGGCATAAACAAAGAAAGTGACAGTGACACTGAATAAAGCCCGCCCCAGGGCAATCCATACAAATCCCGCTTATAGTGGGTAAACTATACGCAACTGCTGCCTCTGGCAGCCGGAGTGTTATACAAATTAACAATATTTTAACAAAAAAATTACCGCGTGCAGTGCGTGAGAACAAGTTCTTGCAAAACTTAAGCTGCGCTCAGCTGATCGCAACTCAAGTGCGTGTGTGTGTGCGCGAGTGCAGCAAAGCTTTCGCGAGAGAGCTTTCAGCTTGCAGCTGCACTGATAGTGCTGGCAAAACAGTCACTGCAGTGACAGTGCTGACACTAAAGTCACAATTTGTGATCAATCACTTGTTACAAAAATACGGGTTATTTTTGTAATTAAGTGTAAAAAACTTGTTTTGTTTTTATTTTTTATTCTTTTTTCTCCCTGTGGGGAAAAAATTATAACAAAGTAAAGAACAATGGCTACAAACAACCGACCCCAAAATAACGAAGAAATTCATTCACCAATCTACCCGCTGCCGAACAGCTCAATAATATCCCCTACAAATACAGCCGCTAATGTCGATCGCCTCGACGGAAGCAGGCCACTGGAAGATTTTTACCAATACTACAACAACATGCTCGCCAGTAGTGCAAACCGGAACGGCGCCTCCACCTCGCTGTCAGCCGGTACCCAGCAATGCTCGACTTGGCAACCGCAACAGCACGGCACTGTCAGCACAACGACAGCAACAACCACCACAACCACAGCGTCATCCAGCAGCGGCTGCAGGACATCTGCCTCAACAGGCCCGCCCCAAAGCCGCCAATCCGACCTTGCAGTCCACCCCTTATGGCACCCAGGCAGCTGGTTCTTGTGTCACAAACCCCCCTCTGCCTCCCATAAAGAACGCAGGTGCTACGCCAGCCTTCGAAGAGCCACTGGTAGATTGGCAAACGGTTTCCGCAAAAAAACGGCGTGGGACTACATTATTATCCGAAGGCGTAAAAAAAGGGAAGCAACTAAATAACCGCAACACCAGCCGCGCTGGAGCTAAGCCCGCAACTCCCAGTACCGCTTCGGCAATTAGCAACAGATATGCCTCCCTTGAGCCTCAGGAAGACGCCTCTGTAATCGATGACGGCGAGATGGACACTGCCGACGAAGCGCCTCCAGTCACAGACCAACAACAATCAGCGAAAAAGATCTCCAAACCCAGGCCGATAACAGTCCCTGGAGTCAGCGATATTGTCGCAATGGAGCGAACCATAGATCAGGCAGTGGGCGCAGACGCCTATGAATTCAAGGTCTCTCCCTCTGGCTATCTAAGAATTTACGCCAAAGATGCCGACACCCACAGAGCAATTGTCCGCAAGCTCACTGAAGTGAGAGTGCAATTTACCCACTTCTGCCTAAAGGAAGACAGACCATACCGCGTTGTGGTTAAAAATCTGGCCGCTTCTACTCCCAGAAGCCAGATTGAAGCTGCCTTTACATCGCACGGCCATATTGTGACGAACCTTTACAACCCGGGCGCCAGACAGCCAACAAGTGATGCCAGTGCAGACTCCACCAACGATTTTCCAAGTCGCAACTTCTGGTTTGTCGATCTCAAGCAGTCTCTCAACAACAGGGAAGCGCTGCGGCTCAACAAGGTTGGCCGCCAACGGGTCACTATTGAGCTTCCGAGGAAGAACAATAGTATAAGGCAGTGTTTCCGCTGCTTCGAGTTCGACCACACCAAAAACTACTGTCTCAAACAGCCCAAGTGTGGTAGGTGCGGTCAGTCCCATTGGACAAACTCCGAGCAGTGCCAGGCCAAAACAGTGGCAGACCTGCGATGCTCCAACTGCGAGGGAAACCATGCTGCTTCCTATAAAGGATGCAAAAGCTATCAGGTGAGACTAAATGCCAGGCAGCCGGCCATCAATGTCTCCCCTCCTACACGATATAGCCATCCTCAAAATACACGAAGAACCACTCAGCAGTTCGTACCTTCCCGAATTGTGCAACAGGGCCTGTCGTATGCTGATGCGCTACGGCCAGGCCATCATGTACAAGTCCGCCAACCCCCAGCGCGCACTCTTCAGCCCACCGTCAATCCAATGCAGCTCCAACAACCACTGCAAGGACCTCAGGAGCAAGACGCTTCCCTTGGAGGCATCCTTCAAAACCTCCAGCAGTCCATTGCAGCACTGAATGCCGCAGTTGCAACCATTCTGGTTAGCATTAAAGAGCTAAAGGATGCGCAAGGTTCCCCGCAGCTTAGATTCCCAAAAAGCCGCAAATAATGGCTACCCAGTTACGTCTCGGATCGTGGAACGCTCGTGGCATCCTCCAAAATGCTAACGAGCTCAAGCTTTTTCTGAAAAAGCATGATGTAGACATCATGCTCATCTCAGAAACACATCTGCACACAAACTTGTACCTAACAATGGAGGGGTACGTCTGCTACCGTGCGGATCACCCTACAGGACGAGCCAGAGGTGGTGCTGTAGTGCTGGCAAAGCAGGATTTAGCACACTACCATCTACACACAGTGACCTCCAGCGACACACAGCTGGCTGCTATCATGGTGGAGACTCCCTTGGGCGAAATCCTCGTTGCGGCAGCATACCTACCACCAAACATCCCCTGGAACCGAGCGGAATTTGATTCTCTGTTTGGCCAGCTTGGCCCCAAATTCATCGTTGGAGGCGACTTCAACGCTAAGCACAGACTGTGGGGAAACTACAGAGCTGACAGCAGAGGCACTGCGCTCCATGAGGCGCTCACTCCCTGCTCAGCCCAGGTACTGGCCACCGGTAGACCTACCCACTTTCCGTACAACCGGCAAAGTACGCCTTCCTGTATCGACTTTTTTATATTCAAGGGCATCCCCAACAGCGTACTATCGGTTCGCGAAGAGTACGATCTATCTTCCGACCATCTGCCACTCCTCACAACGATCAACACGGCTGCACAAAGGATCCCAAAAAAGCGCAGGCTTGTCCTCCCTGGGTCGAACATCCAACGATTTAAGGCCGAACTAAATAGCTTGATCAACCTAAACACGCAGATTCAGTCAGTTGAGGACGTCGACGCTGCAGTACAAACCCTGTTGGACCAAGTACATGCCGCAGCCGCCAACGCTGCGCCCGCACATATCTACTCAGCCCCTACAAGCCAGCGGCCAAGGACGTTTTCCCCCATCTTGGAAGGTCTTCTCGCCCTAAAAAAGCGACTGAGGAGGGAGTATGTCCGTACCCAGGACCCCACGATTGACAGGATCTATCGTCGTATTGCTAACAGGGTCAGGAAGGAGCTGATTATCTCGAAAAGAAATGCCACAGACACCATGCTGGAGGAAGCAACGGCAGACGAGAGCTCCAAATTCGCGCTGTGGAAACTTAGCAGTCGATACAAGCGGCAAGCTGCGCCAAAGTTCCCCGTTCGACTTCCCGATGACACCTGGGCCAGATCACCAATGGACAGAGCCGAAGCCTTCGCCTGCAACCTGGAGGAGCGCTTCAAGCCGTTTGAGACCGCATCGCATGGAAGGATACAGCGAGTCGCGCAAATCCTGGAGGCGCCACTCCAAATGTCACTCCCTGTATCGCCAATCACCTTCCAAGAAGTAGAGCAGGAGATGAAGAGATTAAAAAGCAGCAAAGCCCCTGGGGAAGATCGGTTGGACAACCAGACAATCAAGCTACTGCCATACAAGGCGGTGCTTTTTCTCGTCGCCATTTTTAATGCAGCTCTTCGGCTAGGTTACTTTCCAGTGGCTTGGAAGAAGGCACATATAATCATGTTGCACAAGTGCGGAAAGCCCCCTAATCAACTGGGATCCTATCGCCCCATCAGCCTCCTGCCTGCCTTTGGTTAGATTCTGGAAAGGTGCACCCTCAGAAGGGTCCTGGATACCCCGGAAATAAAACGCTTGATCCCGAAGTTCCAGTTTGGGTTTCGACTCAAACACGGTACCCCTGAGCAACTACATCGGGTCACAAATTATATTTTGGACGGCTTTCACAGGAAAGAGTATGTGGTGGCAGCATACCTCGACATCCAAGAAGCCTTCGACCGGGTGTGGCACGCAGGACTCCTCTCCAAGATAAAGGACAAATTAAATCCGCAGCTATTTAGCACCATTGCGAGCTTCCTAACTGAGAGAACCTTTCAAGTGGTGCAGGATGGAGTAGCCTCTCAAACCAAACGCATAAAAGCGGGCGTTCCACAAGGCAGCGTCTTGGGTCCCACGCTATATAGCCTGTTTACACATGACATGCCCACAGCAAATGCAAGCAGACGGAATGATCGGCAGGACCTTCTGGTGGCCACGTTTGCTGACGACACGGCAATCCTTGCAAAAAACAAATGTGTGTACGTGGCAACTGACCTCTTGCAGGAATACCTCAAGCGATTTGAAAACTGGGCTTGTAGATGGAACATCGCAGTGAACCCTGGAAAATGCGCCACGGTTACCCACACTCTACGCAAGGACTCATGCCCCGGACTTTTTCTTCATGGTGAGCTTCTAGAGCAATATCGTCAACACAAGTACCTAGGTGTCACTCTCGACAGACGACTTACATTTAGTAAGCACGTCTCTGCAGTAACGAGCAACATCAAATCTAAGATAAGGCGAATGAGCTGGCTCCTCAACTCCAAAAACAAACTCTCGCTCCGAAACAAGGTCCTAATCTACAAGGTAATCCTTGCCCCAGTGTGGCGTTACGGGCTTCAAGTTTACGGTATAGCTGCAAAAACACACCTGAACAAAATTCGCATCATTCAGGCCAAAACCCTGCGCAAAATAACTGGAGCCGAATGGTATATTCGCACACGCGACATCGCCAAGGACCTCAAGGTTCCAATGGTGGGCGACGTAGTCAACAGGCAAGCAGCGAGCTACTCAACAAAGCTCCACAACCATCCAAACATCCTGGCGAGGAGCCTGCTAAGGAGGCGAAGAAGAAGGCGACTGAAGAGGACCTACCCAACCGACCTAATCGATCGTTATGTATAGGTGACAAGCTTCGTTAATTACATCAAAATATGTTTCTGTAATCTGTTAACCTAATTGTAAAACTAATTGTAAAACCACAATCATCGCTAAGCTAAGTAATTATGTCACTCTGATAAAAGTTGCTAACATAGAGTACCAGGATACCAGATTTCTTAATAAACAAAATATAATAAAAAAAAAAAAAAAAAAAAAAATCCGTTGATATTTATTGATGGCTCTGGCGACCTTTCCATATTTCAATATTTATTTGTTGGCTGGCTCGAGGTCCGTGTTTGTTAAAACAAACAATGAAAACAATTTTTATTTAATTTGCTTCCGATATATTTCGGTTGCACATCGGCAAACCGTCTTCAGGGCACTAACACTAAGATACAAAAAACAATTAACAATTATAATACAATAAATTAAACATTATTTCGAACATTTAACATACATTATTTTACACGCCTGCGCTTTTTGACGTGGAGATTGTTACTGAGGTTGTTTGGCTGTTTAAGAGGTGTCTGTACAAGTGAGCGCAATTTTCTGTGTCTGTCTTGTAGTTTAGTCGTTTGTTGGTTGGTGTGTTAATTATGTGTAGCATTTCCAATGTGTGTCGCTTGTTATAGTGTTGTTCTTGTTGTAAGATTGTTGTTTCATCAAAATTTGGTGTGTGGTTGCTTTTTATACAATGGGTCATAAGTGCTGTTTTCTGTATATTATTTTGATGTCTTAGTTTGAAGTCCGATTTATGTTGACTAATCCTTGTTTTTAGCTTCGATTTAGTTGTACCTATGTAGACACTATTGCACTTGTTGTTGTTTTCCCCGCCACATGGTATTTGGTAAACGACGTTGCTTTTGTCGATCATCGGGATTTTCGACTTTATCTTGTTAAAGAATTTTTGTAATGTATTCGTCGGTTTGTGTGCTTCTTTTATATCTTGTTTGTTATAACAGTCTGAGTTTGTGAGGCGTTCTGATAGTCGTGGTACATATATTAGTGATTTGTATATTTTAGCAGGTTCTGTTGGCTTTTTTCTTTCGATTTGTCGTCTTTTTAATAATGTTTTGATTATATTTGGGGGGAAGTCATTTTTGGTCAAGAGTTTTTTGATTTCATGTTCAATTTCTTTGTGGTATATTGTGTCCGATATGTTCATCATTCTATTCATACAGCCTAGTGCTGTATTGATTATCATACTCTTTGGGTGGTTTGAATTGAAGTTGAGTATTCGTCCGGAGGCTATGGGTTTCCTATACCACTTTATTTTGAGTGTGTTGTCCATTCTGCTTACAATAGAGTCTAAAAATGGTAATTTCCCGTCCTTTTCTAATTCCATTGTAAATTTTATCTGTTTGTGGAAGGAATTCAATTCTTTTAGAATATTTTCCACGTCTATTTTGTTCGTTATGGCAAAAAGGTCATCTACATATTTGGTCAAGAGTCTTGGTTTTATTTTTAATTTATCTGTAATCTTGTCCAACAGTTCCTCCATTAATATATCTGCGATTACTGGGGAAGCCGGTGATCCCATTGGCATTCCTTTTAGTTGTGTGTATATTTTGTCTTCGTATTTGAAATATCTGTTTTCCTGTATGCAAAATCTAACTATGTCCATAAATAGTTGTTTCGGTATACTCGTGTGCTCTTCTAATTTGGTCCATTTTTGTCTTATTGTGTCAAGTGCTAATTCTATTGGTATGCTGGGAAATAAGGATACTACGTCAAAAGATACTAATGTTTCCTCTTCTCTAATCTGGGAGTTGTTAACTCTGTCTTTAAAATCTACCGCGTTCTTGATGTTGTACCTAGAGTCCATTGTCAGATTTTTTACGTAAACAAAACAAAAATAGAATTCCCGCCAAACGTCGTAGCGTTACTCGCAAAAGGGCCGAAGTTCGCTCTCCCAATCAGCAAGAGAGATTTTCCTCTCTTGAAATACATCGCAGACGGTGAGGAGCTAGTACAAACCTTAAAAGAAAAGGAAACACAAGAGTCGGCGCGCACAAAATTCTCTTTGTTAGTCAAAGAGCATAAAACCAAGAACAACCAAAACAGTAGGGATCGAGCAATACTGGACACAGTGGAACAGACACGAAAATTATTGAAAGAAAATATAAATATTAAAATTCTATCGTCGGATAAGGGCAACAAAACCGTAGCAATGGATGAGGATGAATATATAAATAAAATGACAAATATTTTAGACGACTTATGCGCGTATAGAACACTGAGACTGGATCCGACATCAAGACTACAGACAAAGAATAACAACTTCGTAGCACAATTATTCAAGATGGGTCTTATTTCAAAGGACGAAAGAAATAAGATGACTACAACAACAGCGGTACCTCCGAGGATATATGGACTACCAAAAATACACAAGGAAGGAACACCACTGAGACCAATATGTTCTTCCATCGGATCTCCATCTTACGGGCTGTGCAAATATATAATACAAATATTAAAAAATCTGACAATGGACTCTAGGTACAACATCAAGAACGCGGTAGATTTTAAAGACAGAGTTAACAACTCCCAGATTAGAGAAGAGGAAACATTAGTATCTTTTGACGTAGTATCCTTATTTCCCAGCATACCAATAGAATTAGCACTTGACACAATAAGACAAAAATGGACCAAATTAGAAGAGCACACGAGTATACCGAAACAACTATTTATGGACATAGTTAGATTTTGCATACAGGAAAACAGATATTTCAAATACGAAGACAAAATATACACACAACTAAAAGGAATGCCAATGGGATCACCGGCTTCCCCAGTAATCGCAGATATATTAATGGAGGAACTGTTGGACAAGATTACAGATAAATTAAAAATAAAACCAAGACTCTTGACCAAATATGTAGATGACCTTTTTGCCATAACGAACAAAATAGACGTGGAAAATATTCTAAAAGAATTGAATTCCTTCCACAAACAGATAAAATTTACAATGGAATTAGAAAAGGACGGGAAATTACCATTTTTAGACTCTATTGTAAGCAGAATGGACAACACACTCAAAATAAAGTGGTATAGGAAACCCATAGCCTCCGGACGAATACTCAACTTCAATTCAAACCACCCAAAGAGTATGATAATCAATACAGCACTAGGCTGTATGAATAGAATGATGAACATATCGGACACAATATACCACAAAGAAATTGAACATGAAATCAAAAAACTCTTGACCAAAAATGACTTCCCCCCAAATATAATCAAAACATTATTAAAAAGACGACAAATCGAAAGAAAAAAGCCAACAGAACCTGCTAAAATATACAAATCACTAATATATGTACCACGACTATCAGAACGCTTCACAAACTCAGACTGTTATAACAAACAAGATATAAAAGTAGCACACAAACCGACGAATACATTACAAAAATTCTTTAACAAGATAAAGTCGAAAATCCCGATGATCGACAAAAGCAACGTCGTTTACCAAATACCATGTGGCGGGGAAAACAACAACAAGTGCAATAGTGTCTACATAGGTACAACTAAATCGAAGCTAAAAACAAGGATTAGTCAACATAAATCGGACTTCAAACTAAGACATCAAAATAATATACAGAAAACAGCACTTATGACCCATTGTATAAAAAGCAACCACACACCAAATTTTGATGAAACAACAATCTTACAACAAGAACAACACTATAACAAGCGACACACATTGGAAATGCTACACATAATTAACACACCAACCAACAAACGACTAAACTACAAGACAGACACAGAAAATTGCGCTCACTTGTACAGACACCTCTTAAACAGCCAAAACAACCTCAGTAACAATCTCCACGTCAAAAAGCGCAGGCGTGTAAAATAATGTATGTTAAATGTTCGAAATAATGTTTAATTTATTGTATTATAATTGTTAATTGTTTTTTGTATCTTAGTGTTAGTGCCCTGAAGACGGTTTGCCGATGTGCAACCGAAATATATCGGAAGCAAATTAAATAAAAATTGTTTTCATTGTTTGTTTTAACAAACACGGACCTCGAGCCAGCCAACAAATAAATATTTAAATATGGAAAGGTCGCCAGAGCCATCAATAAATATCAACGGAAGGCACGCCGTATGCACAGCAACCAACATGAGCTGCGCAAAAATAAAAACTAAATACAAGGATTCGAAAAGAACAATTAATAAATTCCAACTAACACTGGTAAAATTAACTAAACTTAAATCTAGTTTAAAATTTTTGTTAAAATGTAGAAAATCAAATTTAATACCTAACTTCATCAAAAACTTGACACAGCATTTGACCATACTGACCACTGACAATAAAACCCACCCTGACATAACAAGAACATTGACTAGACACACACATTTTTACCATACCAAAATATTAAACTTACTTATAAAACACAAACACAACCTATTACAAGAACAAGCAAAACATATGGAAAAAGCAAAAACAAACATAGAACAACTGATGACCACAGATGACGCAAAAGCGTTTTTTGAGAGCGAGAGAAATATAGAAAACAAAATAACAACAACACTTAAGAAAAGACAAGAAACGAAACACGATAAGTTACGAGATCAACGGAACCTAGCCTTAGCGGACAACAACACTCAAAGAGAGTGGTTCGTAAACAAAACAAAAATAGAATTCCCGCCAAACGTCGTAGCGTTACTCGCAAAAGGGCCGAAGTTCGCTCTCCCAATCAGCAAGAGAGATTTTCCTCTCTTGAAATACATCGCAGACGGTGAGGAGCTAGTACAAACCTTAAAAGAAAAGGAAACACAAGAGTCGGCGCGCACAAAATTCTCTTTGTTAGTCAAAGAGCATAAAACCAAGAACAACCAAAACAGTAGGGATCGAGCAATACTGGACACAGTGGAACAGACACGAAAATTATTGAAAGAAAATATAAATATTAAAATTCTATCGTCGGATAAGGGCAACAAAACCGTAGCAATGGATGAGGATGAATATAAAAATAAAATGACAAATATTTTAGACGACTTATGTGCGTATAGAACACTGAGACTGGATCCGACATCAAGACTACAGACAAAGAATACCAACTTCGTAGCACAATTATTCAAGATGGGTCTTATTTCAAAGGATGAAAGAAATAAGATGACTACAACAACAGCGGTACCTCCGAGGATATATGGACTACCAAAAATACACAAGGAAGGAACACCACTGAGACCAATATGTTCTTCCATCGGATCTCCATCTTATGGGCTGTGCAAATATATAATACAAATATTAAAAAATCTGACAATGGACTCTAGGTACAACATCAAGAACGCGGTAGATTTTAAAGACAGAGTTAACAACTCCCAGATTAGAGAAGAGGAAACATTAGTATCTTTTGACGTAGTATCCTTATTTCCCAGCATACCAATAGAATTAGCACTTGACACAATAAGACAAAAATGGACCAAATTAGAAGAGCACACGAGTATACCGAAACAACTATTTATGGACATAGTTAGATTTTGCATACAGGAAAACAGATATTTCAAATACGAAGACAAAATATACACACAACTAAAAGGAATGCCAATGGGATCACCGGCTTCCCCAGTAATCGCAGATATATTAATGGAGGAACTGTTGGACAAGATTACAGATAAATTAAAAATAAAACCAAGACTCTTGACCAAATATGTAGATGACCTTTTTGCCATAACGAACAAAATAGACGTGGAAAATATTCTAAAAGAATTGAATTCCTTCCACAAACAGATAAAATTTACAATGGAATTAGAAAAGGACGGGAAATTACCATTTTTAGACTCTATTGTAAGCAGAATGGACAACACACTCAAAATAAAGTGGTATAGGAAACCCATAGCCTCCGGACGAATACTCAACTTCAATTCAAACCACCCAAAGAGTATGATAATCAATACAGCACTAGGCTGTATGAATAGAATGATGAACATATCGGACACAATATACCACAAAGAAATTGAACATGAAATCAAAAAACTCTTGACCAAAAATGACTTCCCCCCAAATATAATCAAAACATTATTAAAAAGACGACAAATCGAAAGAAAATATATGTACCACGACTATCAGAACGCCTCACAAACTCAGACTGTTATAACAAACAAGATATAAAAGTAGCACACAAACCGACGAATACATTACAAAAATTCTTTAACAAGATAAAGTCGAAAATCCCGATGATCGACAAAAGCAACGTCGTTTACCAAATACCATGTGGCGGGGAAAACAACAACAAGTGCAATAGTGTCTACATAGGTACAACAAAATCGAAGCTAAAAACAAGGATTAGTCAACATAAATCGGACTTCAAACTAAGACATCAAAATAATATACAGAAAACAGCACTTATGACCCATTGTATAAAAAGCAACCACACACCAAATTTTGATGAAACAACAATCTTACAACAAGAACAACACTATAACAAGCGACACACATTGGAAATGCTACACATAATTAACACACCAACCAACAAACGACTAAACTACAAGACAGACACAGAAAATTGCGCTCACTTGTACAGACACCTCTTAAACAGCCAAACAACCTCAGTAACAATCTCCACGTCAAAAAGCGCAGGCGTGTAAAATAATGTATGTTAAATGTTCGAAATAATGTTTAATTTATTGTATTATAATTGTTAATTGTTTTTTGTATCTTGGTGTTAGTGCCCTGAAGACGGTTTGCCGATGTGCAACCGAAATATATCGGAAGCAAATTAAATAAAAATTGTTTTCATTGTTTGTTTTAACAAACACGGACCTCGAGCCAGCCAACAAATAAATATTGAAATATGGAAAGGTCGCCAGAGCCATCAATAAAATAACTTAAAATAAAATAATTAAAATTAAAATTAAAACCAAAATAAAGTAATTAAAACAAGGCGAGCAATTAGGACAGAACAGTCGACGGAAATAAAAGCGCAACCCAAGAAGAAGGCAACGAAACGAGGATATCTAAGAGGAGTAACGAGAAACACAAATAAGAGGTTACGTACGAAAGGATAGATACGGAAATATGGGCTCGGCTAGCCGAGTTGGAGGCAAAATAAACGTGGACCGCGGAGCACAAAGCCCAGCCCAAACCCGACCCAATTGAATGGGACAGACGCTCGAAGTCGGAGCTGGGCTCTGGCCCACGTTTAAATATCCCCGGCTTACTTGCGGTTCCGGTGATCGCGAGCTATAAGGCCCGCGATGCGAGCGATAGGATGAAGGAATCGGGGACGGCTCGTGTTACTGAGGGCGTCCCATTAACACCAGCGCGCCTACCAATGAAGTTGAGGGGAGACTGCATCGTCAGGAAGTGGAGTGTACGCTTCGATGGGCAGGCTGATCCACTGTCCTTCGTGGAAGCCATCGAGGGTCGGGCCTGTCCTATGACATCGACACCGATCGGTTGCCTTGGGCTAAGCCGGTCGCTGGTTCATGACAAGTGGGCTAAGAGATGTACCATGGAACGAGTTCAAGGAGGGATCCTTTGCTTTCTTTTTGCTCCCTCGGTACTTCGAATTGTTGGAACACGAAATCCGGGCTCGCGGTCAACGAGATGGCGAAGGATTTAAACAATATGAGGTGGACATAAGGGCGTTGATGCACCACGCTGGTACAAATTGTATGTGCGGAGATAAGATTTCTCGTTGCTGTCGAAGCTCATACAGTTAGCCGTCGAGTACGAGTGTATAAAACAGCAGGGTCAGCAGTACCCGACTGGTTCGCGATCTCGATTGGGGCGTAGCATGGGCACGTGTCTAGGCGAGGGGCAAGCACAAACAACCCGTTCAGGATAGCTTCATCGCAAGTCGGCGGGATGGTTCTCGGTGGAGTAGTCCCAGGGGCACTACCGATACCAAGGGTAGAGGCCGCCAACAGGATGATTAACCAAGAAACTGGAGATTAACCAGGCGACGCCCGATATGCTTTCGGTGTGGGCAAGAGGGGCATTTTAGGAGGGAATGTCCCAACCCTCAGGTAGTTTTTTGTGCGCGATGCGGAACTAGAGGGGTGAGCAGCCAGGAATGCTGTAGACGACCGGCTCAGGGAAACGGGCAGCGGCACCGTCCGGACCGGGAGCGGATGGGCAGCGATGTCAACGAAGCCTGGAAGCAGTAGATGTTTTGCGAGTCGAGGGGGGTCGTGTCGCCGCGACGCTAAAAATCGGAAAGGAGGACTACGCGGCGACAATCGACAGCGGTGCCACTCGATCTTTCATCAGTGGTGCCATCGCGGCGAAGGCGACGAAGGACGTGGAGATTAGGGAGGTACAAACTAGGATACGGCTAGATGTCGTACGGATGCTGCACGCGGAAGTCAGTTTAGCGGGGCGCACGATCGGCGTGCCTACTAATCATGACGTCGATGCTAGATTAAGTGATTCTAAGTATGGGCTTTCTCCGTGCGATAGGCATGACGATACGTTGCGGGGACAGCAAAATGACGCTAGGAACGCCGGAGAGACTGAGAATTAGGGAAGGGGCGACTGGTTGCCCTGTGGAGCTGATCCTGGCGGCAAGATTGGGGGTTCGGCAGGGGGCGGCAGTCCGTCCCGCGGAGAGAATCCCGGAGGGGCGATCGAGGTGTGTTCAGGGTGCAAGTGAAGGTGCGGTCGGACGATAAGGGTGCGTCCAGGGTGCCAGTGGAGGCACGGTCGGACAGCAAGGTGTCCAGGGTGCCGCTAGAGTCGCGGTCAGACAACCCGGGGATGTCTAGAGGGCCAGGAAAGGATCGGAAACAGGAGCGTAAGGCGGACTCGACAGGGGTTAGGGTAAAAGGACAGGCGACGACGGAGGTCAGCAGAGGCGGGATTCGGGGCCTATGTGTGGATCAGCACCTAAGAGCATGAAGCTGGGGAGGATGGCTGGATCCAACGGGCAGGAGAATTTACCTCGCGCTTTCAGAAGAAGTCGTGCTAGCACAAGAACTAGTCGCGGGGAACAATACAGCCGCGGGAGCTAGTCGCGAGGCTTGCAGTAGTGAAGGTTCTGGAGAGGGGGGAGTCCCAACAGGGAGGACGTCTGGCCAGCAGACCAGGAGCCGAGTCTGCAGGTGCTTGTAGAGGCGGATTTGGCGCGATTCAAGGGGCTGAAGGGCGTGTCCCACATAGCCAGCCATCGGAAGGACAATGAGCCCATCAAACAGAGGTAATACCCGAGGAACCCGGCGATGCACCGAGTCATCGACGAGCAGGTGGAGGATTTGCTCCGGACGGGAGCCATCCAGCCGTCCCGAAGCCCGAACAGGGCGCCGATTGTGCTGGTGAAAAAGAAGACCGGAGAACTGGAGAGAGAAGAAGAGAAGAGAGAGACTGGCGAATGTGCATTGATTATAGGCAGCTTAATGCACATTCGATTCCGGACGCATACCCAGTACCCCAGATAAACCACATTTTAGAGCACCTACGGCACGCACGTTATATATCGACGCTGGATCTCAAGCAAGGATATTGGCATATACCCATAGAAGAAGGGAGCAGGCAGTATACCGCGTTTACAGTCCCAGAACGGGGACTATACCAATGGAAGGTGATGCCCTTAGGTCTACACTCGGCATTCGCCACGTTCCAGAGGGCACTGGATTCGGTGATAGGGCCGAAAATGGAGCCCCACGCTTGCGCCTATCTGGACGACATCATCGTCATAGGCGCGACCAAGGAACAGCACATAGCCAATTTGAAAGAGGTGTTCCGACGGCTGAAGGAATCGAACCTGAAGCCCAACAGGGAGAAATGCCGGTTCTTCCGGAAGGAGCTGGTATATTTGGGTCACATGGTGAGTGGCGAAGGAATCCGCACGGACCCCTCAAAGGTGCTCGCGATTCAGAGACTGACGGCCCCTTCGAACTGTAAGGAACTGCGGCAGTGCCTGGGGATGGCCTCGTGACATCGACGCTTCGTGCCCAACTTTGTGTCGGTGGTGCAGCCGATGACCGCTCTCCTTAAAAAGGGGAAGGTATGGTCGTGGGGCGTGGAACAGCAGGGTGCGTTGGAGCATCTCAAGGACTGACTCACAACCGGGCCCATCCTCGCCTGCAAACGGACGCGAGCGATTATGGCATCGGCGCGGTCCTGACACAAACCATCGACGAGGAGGAGCGAGTCATCGCGTACGCCAGTAAGAAACTCCTGAAGGCAGAGATCAACTATTGAGCCACAGAGAAAGAATGTCTGGCTATAGTTTGGTCAATCCGCAAGTTGACGTGTTATTTGGAGGCGTACAGGTTCGGTGGTTCGTACAGGTGGTCATTACCGACCACATGACACTCAAATGGCTCAACTCAATAGAGAGTCCATCTGGAAGGACAGTTCGATGGGCCTTAGAATTACAGCAGTTCCAGTTCGACGTGCAGTACCGGCGAGGAAAACTAAACGTGGTAGTTGACGCACTATCCCGACAGCCATTGGAGGCATGTCGTCAGGCCGTGGAGGAGCAGCATCCGGATAGACCGCATGCATGCTGGAAAAACTCACCAAGAAGCCCTAAAAGTACCCGGACTATGCGTCAAGAACAGCCAAAACTATCGCCACCTGGGACGCAGTGCCGACGACGAAGACTACGTGCCGTGAAAATTGTGGGTCGCCGGCAATCAGAGGCAGAGAGTCCTGAGTGCCACATTGCCCCGATGGCAGGGCATCAATGGGTGAGGAAGACGATAACTCGACTGGCACAGAGGTATTATTGGCCAGGAATGTTTCGGGATGCCGCACGACATGTGAGGTGCTGTGAGGTGTGCCAAAGTTCAAAGTAGAACAGTAACAGAGACCGGCAGGACGAATGCTGACGCGCCAGGTGACGGAACCGTGGTCCATCTTATGCGCCGACTTCGTGCGACCCCTACTACGCTCGAAGCAGGGGAACACTATGCTGCTGGTATTCCACGACGCGTATAGCAAAGTGGGTGGAACTGGTTCCCTTGAGAAGGGCGACGGCGGAACACTTACAGAGGGCGTTCTGAGAACGGATACTTTGTCGATTCGGAGTCCCTCGGAAGTTCGAATGCGATAACGGATTGCAGTTCACAAGCCGGACATTTAAGGCTTTCTTGACTTCTATCGGTGTAGAGGTGCAATACACGGCGCCATATTGCCCTCAAGAAAACCCTACCGAGCGTACGAACCGGACGGTCAAGACGATGTTCGCCCAGTTAATCGAAGAACACCAGAGCTCGTGGGACGAGATGCTACCCGAAATAGCGTTGGCGTTGAACACGAGCGTGGCCGACTCGACCGGATTTTCTCCCGCCTTCTTGGTACAAGGTACCGATCCTCGTCTCCCCGCCGCCTTATAAGACGAAGTTTCGCCTGGGTCTGCCACCGTTCAGCAAACGCCAGGGGAAAAGGCCGGGCGTCTGAGGGAGGTGTTTGACATCGTCCGTCATAACTTGCAGCGTGCTTCCCAGGACCAGGGGAGGCACTATAATTTGCGTCGAAGAGAGTGGCGGCCAGAAATGGGCGAGCAGGTGTGGCTACGCCAGCATCAGCTGTCAAAGGCCGCCGACGGATTCGCGGCAAAGCTAGCGCCGAAGTTTGACGGCCCCTTTCGGGTCGTGAAGTTCGTGTCGCCCAATATCCTGCGCATGGCGCGCGATGGCGAACGGAATAGGCGGGTAGCGAACATTGTCCAGCTAAAGGTTTACCATGGACCACACGAAGAAGACCCCAGTGAGGTCAGAGGGAAAGGAGACGACAAACCAGGCGAAGAATAGATTAGGAACAATTTGTAATAACCCCTATGTTTATATGAGTGGGAGCGAAACAGCGTCAATAGCGACGACCCGTGGCAATGGGCTCTCAATTACGAGTTGGGAGACTCGTTGCAGCCACCGTCCCCAAAAGCCAACGACCCAGAGTGGCGCGACTCACCGCCACCACTCGTGCCCAGGGCGCGCGACGTGGAGTGGAGCGACTCGCCGCCACCACTCATACCCAGGACACGCGACGTGGAGTGGTGCGACTCACCACCACCATTGATACCGACACCACCGTCCATCGCAGGGGTCATCCCGGATTTAAGGCGGGACCCATCTCGCCAGCCTCACCTGTTCTGGGAGGCGCTGGAGGACGCATTCGAGAGGTGGGAGCCCGGCCACGTAGCGTCATACGAAAGCGACGCGGATGAATGGCGACCGGTGGTCCCGAAGGAAGTCTTCCCACCGTCAGGTTGGACGGTCGGTATTGCAGACGGGAAGCTACCGCCCAATGTACGCGACCGAGTCGTCGCCGAAATGGAGGGTCGGAACGAAATACAGACTCAGAGGGACCGCGAGTTAGCTGCAAGGTTAGGAAATAGGGGTCGAGAACTGAAGGTGCAGCAGGGCCAAAGAAGCTTAGGAAATAAAACGATAGCGTTCATATACAAAGCGAATCAGTGTTTGCGTGTTGTTTCTCGTAGAAATTGTGCATTTCCAGGCCTTTCGTTCTGCGGCGGAGTGATCCCAGCAGTACCCATCACGCTGACCTACCTTAACCTAACCGCGGCGAAGCGATCCCAGCGAACCAACATGCTGGTCAATACGGCCAGGATTATTTTGGGTTACATTAAGAAATGGATAAGGAGTCTGACGATTCATATATGTATAATGAATACAATTTTTTTATCGTTTGTGCGACCTACTTTTAAGGGGTGTCTGGTCCCAAAAATATTTCATTTACCAAGACAATTGAATCTGTACATACGGTATTTGTCCTTCGTGGCTTAAACTGGGATCCCGGTGTTCGTTTGCCATCATACTCCAGTAGAGCCCTGACGATCTCCCCTGTTTCATTAATCATAGAATTATGTTTGGGGTCATATTAATTTAAAAATTAATCACGGCCGCTGTCTGTCCCTACTAGACTAACAGGTATTAATTCTACTATTCTAAACTATTTAGCAAGTATATAGTCTCAGTTTGCAGTCGTTGTTGCACACTCGCACATGTTCCAGTTAAAATATTTACCTGAAACAAAATAATTACTGATCTTGAAATTTTATAGAACTTCTAAGCCATGATGTTCCAAGAGATAAACATTAGCGTCCGACATTGTAAAATGTATAAATGTTTGATTAGTCAAATTTGTTTTATTTATCTATTCAAATTCTCGATTATTTTCTTTATCATGGATCACTGGACACATTCCTGAATAAGCATAGAAGGCGGTGAAACGCCAGAAATTACATGCGTTGCAGGTCTGAATTTAGCACAGACATGTTCTAGGCTTCATGACCTTGAATTAGTTCATAAGCCCCAATTCATGTTATGGATGCTTTTTTGGATTGTCATTAGCGAACTGCTTATATATTTTCCATTATGAACCACTGCTGTGCCCGAGTCATGGACAGTGGCCAAAACACTTCGAATTAAGAGAATACAAACCCCCGCAGATATGGGTCTGATCGACGTCCCCTCGCAATGGATCCTTATCGGACCTTTAATGCGGGGAGCGAGGTCGGTGCTGGTCCTCGCACAGGTTTGATTGCCGGTTGAGAAGTATGTAGACATGACATGCTGTATAATGGACCTATTTAGTCGTTGGGGTACTTCGTCTCCCACTTTAGATATTGTTTCAGGAAATTGATTTTATAGTAGAATCTGCAACTATTTTTAATCTAATAAGTGGAAGGTGATCGAGGAGCGCTTTTAATATGCTTGGAACCAGTGTTAGATGCTCTTTTTCAGCGAACGGCTACCTCCCACTGTGGAGCTTGGGACTGTCGTAGAACTGTACCTTTTATTCAGCTTGACGGATTTCAATCCATTCCTGTAGGCCGTCTGCGGTGCCGTTAATTAATGCTGACGGCTGTTTCCGTGGTCGTCAACTGCCTTCTCCTGCCTGCTCCTCTAACGAGAATTATATCGACGTTGGCGCATCTCTCTTTCAGACTTTATTAAATTTCCATATCTCTACTATTGTTAATGGGGCTATAAAAACAGCAAGGATCGAATTAAAAAATTAAAAATTAGAAAAAATTACAAGCTATTTCTGCTTTTTGTCTTACGAGGATAAAACTGAGACCCCAATCTTTGGTTCCCATCGTACCAGAACAGGCCTCTTCCTTTTAATCTTCCGTCGTTAACTAACGGTAAGACGATTCTAGATTTTCGGTGACAAAGATTCTTTTTATACCCTCAACCCATTCAAAATGGGTAAAAATGGTATAATATATTTCTGCAAATGTATGTAACAGAAAGAAGGAAGCATCTCCGACCCCATAAAGTATATATATCCTTCGTCAGCGTCAATTGCCAAGTCGATCTAGCCATGTCCGTCTGTCCGTCCGCCCGTATTTATAAACGCAAATATATCAAATATAAGATCTAAAGACTTTAAATTTGGAACGTAGGCACTATGAGGTGCCTGCGGAGTACGAGCTTGTTTCCGATAATTGATAACTTGCTCCGTCTCCAAACAATCGATATAAATCGATACCGAAATCCTGTTTTTTGACCAAATCTCGTAAGTTATAAGAGGGTCACCAAACTTTGCAAGTAGCTTACGTTATAGTATATATATATATATATATATATGTATATATATATATCAAGGATCTTTTATTTTATAGCTATTGCCACTGCTGTCCTACACAAAATAACTATAAATCAAATAAATAAACCAATTGGAACCCAGCAACTTAAGACACAATTTTCATTTAATTGTCTTTTTGAGAATACAGGAATATTTTATAGCATAATAAGATCTTATGTGAAAAATTTTATCAAAATCGGTTAAGAAACACAGAAGTTATTAAAGTAAAAGTGTTTTGGCTGTCCACGTGTTAGCGGAAGCTAGCGCAAATTGCAAGAATTTCTGTATACATGTACACACACACTCATGCGCGTTTTTGTTTAATTCTATAAACAGCATTGCAATTGCTATTGTATTGTTTTTCGTGCTGTGTAAATGTGCTGCTATTTTATTTCGTTTTTTTCTCTTTCCTTGTTGGTAAGTCTTTCGACCAGAGGTGATGGCGAGTATTGCGGTCTGTATGGGTAGCTTCTAGAATATTATATATATATCAAGTATCTTTCATTTTATACCTCTCGCCACCTCCCCGCTACCACCGCAAAGCTATAAATCATGTTAGTAAACCAACTTGTATTGCCTATCTAATTGAGCCACAAGTTAAATGCAATTGTCATTTTGAGAATACACGAATATTTTATAGTACAATAAGATCTACCACTGATCTACTACCACAAAACCCCGGGTTTTGGCACTCACCTGCCTCCATCCTTTATTATATACTTCCTTGCTAGCCGACGTCGCTGTTTCCCTCTCTTCCTGTTTTAGGGGTTCCGTCAGTCCCTTTATTATTTCTCTCCTTTTTTTTTTATCAGTTGGTGTCTTTTCACTTTTACGCCGATCTTACTCAGCCACTTTTGTTCTTTTTAGTTTTCTTTTTTTTTTTTTGCCTTTATATCTTCCACCAAACAAAAATACAAAAAAAATCCAACAACTTTTTTTTTTTTTTCTTCCTTTTTTTTTTTTTGTTTAAAAAAAAAACTCAACAAAAGGTATTTAAATTTTTTTCTTTTCACCTTTTTACTTTTAGGCCGTTCCTCACTTGGTCGCTGCCTTCGCCTTTATTGTGCACCTTGGTTTATTCTTGTGTATTTAATTGTTTATTTTCTGTATTTCTTTATTTATTTTTGTTTAATTAATTTTATTTATAAAAGAAAATTTTATTATTATCCACTTATTTTTATTTATCTTTGGCCGCTTCACAAAAAAATAATAAAAAAAAATAATTCTTTCGACCTTCTTGACACTTTAGCCCGCGTTCGTTTTTTTTTTGTTTAGCACTTGTTCTGTTCTTATTGTTCACTTTGTTCGTATTCAATCTTGAAATGCGACCATCCTCACTGCCCTCGACAACTGTACTGACGAATTCAACTTTTCATCGCGCGTGAGTTGAATTCGTCCCACTGTACAACCGCTGCCGCGACGCCTTAACGGCCCTTCGACGCCGACGTCGACTGCGCCGCGCGTTTGGGCACCCGTGTGCGAGCGTGCTCTCGACGTCGCCCGTCTGGCACGCGCGCGCTGTAATTTTACGACCGACCGTTATGTATCCTGACGTTATGAGTATCCTGACCAAACCAAGCCTAGCTCTATCTCTACACGCCTACACCATCGGGCCGTGGCCTCGTACCAACTATACTAGCGGGCCGTGGCCTCGCACCAACTACACTAGCGGGCCGTGGCCTCGCGCCAACTCCACTACCCAAACACTCTATCGGGCCGTGGCCTCGTACCAACTACACTAGCGGGCCGTGGCCTCGCACCAACTACACTAGCGGGCCGTGGCCTCGCACCAACTACACTAGCGGGCCGTGGCCTCGCGCCAACTCCACTACCCAAACACTCTATCGGGCCGTGGCCTCGTACCACTACTCTATCGGGCCGTGGCCTCGTACCGCTACTCTATCGGGCCGTGGCCTCGCACCAACTCCACTACCTAAACACTCTATCGGGCTGTGGCCTCGTACCACTACTCTATCGAAACACCAACCGGTAATGCCCACCCCGGGGCCACAATCTCGTACCACATGCCCCTTGCTCGAGGTTAGGTCGAACACCGGCTAGTTCCGATGTTAAGGTAAGCCGGGTTACCAGAAAACAGAGAATTATCCAGTTCCCTCTTGATAATTATAACATAGGTACTTTATTCACTTTTATTAATTACTACTTTATAGTAATTCCTGAGCTAAGCCCTGCCGCACTGTTTTCTGGAGCCCTAGCGCTCCGCTGTACCATCTATGATCTTTTTTTGTCTCACGATGCACTTCTACTCACCCTTAGTGTTCGTTCCCAAGTGCCGGCACGCTCGCCGGCAAGCCATGCGCTCGCTTCGGCTGCTCAACTTCGCCGCGAGCTTTCGCAACTTCGCCTCGGAGCTTTCGCTCTTCGCCGCCGAATTGAAGTTGCGCTCTCAAAGGCGGTGTTGAGCAACCGATCGACAACGCACGGTTGCAGCGGCGGCCGGCGGTTAAATTCAAACTCACTCTTGTTCAGTTAAATTAATTATAATATTCACGGCTCCTTGCCTCTTTACTCCTAATACTGAATCGCTTATCTAAGATCTTAGACTAATACAATTAATACTTATAAACTAAAGAAAAATTAATGAGTTGTCCCGCCAGCGGCTCCTTGCCGTGATTTGGCCAAAGGGATGACGGCTCCTTGCCGTGAAAAACTGTGGGGTGGCTGCTCTCATTAGACGCCTCACAATTACTTTCATAAAACCAACATAAAAATTACATACAAAGACATGACTAACGCACATGCCAAAGAATTAATAAAAGAATATTTATGCACAAAGAAAAGTGTGCTATACTTCCACAATGAAGCAGATTTTCCAATTTTTCAAGAAGCCTACTTAGAAATAATAAGCCCGAATAATTTAACAAAGGCAATGAAAACTAGTAAAAAATTAATAGATCTTCAAACATTTGCAGAATTCGAGGAACTAATATTAAAAAAACACAACGAATTATTACATCCAGGAATTGAAAAAACTATTAATTGGTTCAAAGAAACCCACTATTTCCCAGATTATCAAAATTTAATTCAAAATCTAATAAACGAATGTGAGATTTGCAACATCGCAAAAACAGAACACAGGGATACAAAATTAACTTTCGAAATAACTCCGGAAATCGCTAATATCCGAGAAAAATATGTAATGGATTTTTACATAGTATGAGATAAACAACTTTTATCTTGCATTGATATCTATTCAAAATTTGCATCATTAATAGAAATAAAAAGTAGAGACTGGTTAGAAACCAAACGAACTAAATTACAACTATTCAACCAAATGGGTAAACCCATCGAAATAAAAGCAGACAAAGACTCAGCTTTTATGTGCACAGCTTTACAATTATGGTTAAAATCAGAAGCACTAAATATTAATATAACCACTAGTAAAAACGGCATATCCGACGTAGAACGATTTTATAAAACAGTTAACGAAAAATTAAGAATCATTAACAGCGACTCAGACGTCGAAAATAAACTTACAAAATTTGAAACAATACTTTACACATACAATCATAAGACAAAGCACAAAACGACTAACAGAACACCAGCGGGCATATTCATATACGCAGGTACACCAGAGTATGACACCCAAGCTAATAATAAAAAAACTAATAAATAACCTCAACAAAAAACGAACAAATTATGAAATTGACACAAGATACAAACATTCACCATTAGTTAAATCAAAGACAACAACCCCGTTCAAGAAAAAAGGAGAACTAAGACAAATCGACGATAAACATTTTGAGGAAACAAACAGAGGCAGGAAGATAATACATTACAAAGCCAAATTCAAAAAGAAAAAGAAGACTAATCAAAGTAAATATAACAATTACAGGGCAACAACAGACAGCGACCAGAACATACAATCACCAGCTTAAACTAATTATTGTAATATTACTATCAATAACTGTAAACCATATAAATGCACAAAGCATTCAAATTAATCCTATTAAAGCCCATAACGGTTATCTCATATTCAAAACAGGAACCATAGACATTCCGACAGATTACGAATACCATTGTTTAACGGTTAACATAACAAAAACCGAAGAAACTTTTAACAATTTAATTGAACAAACTAAAGAATTTAATAACCTAATACAAATCGAATACCTAGTAGAAAAATTAAACAGACAAATAAACGGCTTAAAAATAGCCAAACGCAGCAAAAGAGGTTTAGTAAACATAGTAGGAACAGTATACAAATACTTATTTGGAACATTAGACCAAGAAGACAAAACAGAAATTGAACAAAAAATAAGCAGCTTAGCAGAAAACAGCGTTCAGGTTAACGAATTGAATCACATAATAGAAGCTATAAACAAAGGAATAGAAGTCAGGAACGAACTAAATCAAGAGACAGAAAAGGGAAAGAAATTAGATATCCTTATATTTAACTTACAACACTTTACAGAATAAATAGAAGACATAGAGATGGGTATGCAGCTCACAAGATTAGGCATTTTTAACCCAAAATTATTAAAACATGACTATTTGTTGCATGTTAATTCAGAGAAATTGTTGAGTATAAAAACTTCTACTTGCTTTAAATCAGATACAAACGAAATACTGATAATATCCCTTATTCCTCGAGAAATAATAAAAAACCCGGTATTTGAAATAATTCCATACCCGGAAGAAAATAATAACATTTTGACAGAAATAGCTCATGAAAAATATTTTACACAAGACAAAAAAGTTTATAGCAAAGAAACAAAAAAATTAATTAATAATGAATGCATGACAGGAATTTTAAACCAAATAACATCAGAATGTAGTTATACTAAAACTTTAAAAAAATTTCAAATCAACTATGTAGAACCAAATATAATTTTAACTTGGAATTTACCAAAAACTAACGAAAAAATAACGAAATAACAATAGAAGGAAACAATTTAATAAAAATCTTTAATTGTTCACTGCAAATTAATGAAATTTCAATTTCAAACAACATGTAAGCTTATACTCAAAACATTTATGTAAGCAATGATGTTATAAAAATATAACCACTTTCGTTTGCATAAACGAAACAAATTATAAATGAACACACAAAATTTAACAATGTATTCCAGATAATTACAATAACCATATTTGTAATCATATTAATAAGTTTAGTGAATTTAACATATAAATTCAAAAGCATACCTAAGAAATTAATAATAAAATATAAAAAACCAAAAGTAGAAGAAACACCTACAAAAATAGAACATACACCAATTGTATAAGAAGAAAATATTACACTATACCCAAACTTAAACACCTGAGGACAGGCACTTTTCTAATGGTTGGGGGAGTGACATATCCATAGTCGCACATAACTTAGCACACAAGCATAAGTATAAGTATAAACATGTCCAATATTGTAAACAAAAAGCCTGGTGATAAGCCATCGACATTGGTCAAGATCAAACTGTCCCCCTTTGGTAGACATAAAGAATTCACCCTAAATATCACGCCACTGTCAATGTTCCCATCAGAGTACTATTCCACGCATAATTGCTGACGCAGCTCAAACTTCACTCAATTTTGACTCAAGCTCTCTCAAAACGAAGTTTTCTAAGCGACCGCAACAGATAGATGAATCAGTTAAGATTCGGGAAGCAAATCTGAATGTACTCATCATAAGAAGTAGCCGTTAGTAAAAATAAAGAATTGAAATATATTTTTTTAAAGTAATTAAACGTGTAAAACTTAATTATATATATATATACATATATATATATATATGTATATACATATATTTATTTATTTATTTATTAATGGTCGACAAAACGAGTGTCTTCCTAATTATTCAATACATTATATACACAATTATGAAAATTAAATGCTAAAAGCCTAGTTAGAGAACACAATTTTCTAATAGCATCACCGACCGATGGAGGTGTTTTATTTGCCAGTCCGGCCAGCTGTGCCCTTTTTCACAGATAATTTTGTCAGTGACGCTATTAGAGCCTACATCTAAGAAGAAGGGTGTAAGTAGGAAAAAGTGTTCCTAAGTAAAATTAAAAATAATCTTAATTTGCTATATTATTTAAGAATATACCATAAATAGGAGAAAAGAAATTAAGAAGATTGTTAATAAAGTAAAGAACTGTATGCTAGATATACAGAGTGTTAAGTAGATAGGAAAAAGAGATAGTATTGGGAAAGTAATGGGAAATTACCGACCCGGTGGGGGAAAATTTACAGCCTGTCCGGCAAGCTATGCCCCTGCTCATAGCTGGGAATGGTCAGTGACTTCCCGAAGGTATCCTGAAAGCAACGATTTTATTAGGGGTAGAGAAAGTTCGGTAGAGAAAACGTGATGCAAACTATTGTAATTTTTACATAGCACGCGAAAAGGATTGTGCATAGCGTAGTCTGTTGTGCACGTCGATAGGAATAAGGGGCGGTAATTTCTGGTTGGAATAGCCGGAACAGAGAATTGAAGACGCCCTAGCAGAAAAGGAGAATCTATATCGCCAACAACCAACTTATGTAGAAAGACAGCACCGAGAATTGTCCTACGGTTGGTTAACGACGGAAGATTAAGAAGAAGCAGCCTGCTGGAATAGGATGGCAACCGAAGATTAGGGTCCCAATTTAAACCTCGTAAGGCAAAAAGCAGAAATTGCTTATGAACAGATTCAATACGATCCTGGCTATTGTTATACTGCGGAGACCAGATGCAAGAGCAGTATTCAAGAATAGGACGAACAAGAGAGATGTACTGAAGTTTCGTTATAAAAGGATCGTTAAACTCTTTAGACCATCGTTTAATAATCCAAGTACACCTTTTGCCTCATTAACGATGGTATCTATGTGAAGATTGAAGCAGAGTTTAGAATCAAAAAGAAGACGAGAATGATGTAGGGGATTAGTGTATGATAGAATACACTCGTCGTCCGCATACATGAGTACACGGGCATGGGATATAACAGAGGGGAGATCATTTATAAAAAGAGTAAAGAGTAAAGGTCCAAGATGACTACCTTGAGGAACACCAGAAGTAACGTGAACCTGTTTAGAGGTAGTCAGCCTCAGCATTACTCTTTGGGTCCTACCTTTTAAATAAGAACTAATCCAAAGCAAAAGAGACGGAGGGAAACCTATTCGGTCAAGTTTAAAAAGTAAAAGGTCATGGTGCACAGAGTCAAACGCCTTACTGAAGTCAGTGTAAATGACATCAGTTTGCATTTTCGAAAGGAACGCATAATTTACCAAGGAAGTAAACTCAAGCAGATTGGTCGTAGTTGACCGATTCTTTACGAATCCATGTTAAGCAGGGGAAACAACTGATTTGCAGAAATACTGCAAATTCGAAGTGGTAGTTTTCTCAAATAATTTAGGAATAGCGGACAGTTTTGCAATGCCCCTGTAATTTTGAATATCAGACTTTCCACCGTTCTTGTTGAGAGGAATGATATAAGATTCTTTCCAAAGAGATGGAAAGACAGATGATTCAAGGGATAGATTAAAAAGCTTTAGCAATGGATAAACAAGGGACGAACTACACTCGTTGAGTAGACAGCTAGGAATATTGTCAAGCCCAGGAGAGAAAGAAGATTTTAAAAAATTTAAAGCTAAAAGGAGGGAGGAGTGGGAAATAATAGGAGGAGGTATAGAACTAGAGGAAGTAATAGTACAAGGGTAAGAATGATTATTAGGACAGACTGAAGAGTAAGTTGATTGGAAAAAAATTAGTAAACCAAGGTGGCTTTGAAGAAGTAGTCGAGTGAATTGACTTGGGAATGCACATGTCTAAGAGGGAGTTTAGGGTGTTATACAAAAAGTTAATAGCAGTATTCATATCAACCGAGTCATATAAGAAAGACCAATCGGTTGCATAAATAAGCTGATTCAGCAATGCATAATTACCTTTGCGAAAGCAACGGCGGGGCTTATTGGCTGATGAGCACGAAATGAGAGGATTACAATTGAACATTGCAACCTCTAAAGTAGGATGATATACATCCTCAGGAAGAGATAAAGGAGGGGACCTAGACACATTAGAAATAAGGTAGTCGTTAACAAATACAAGATCAAGTGTTCTATTCAAATGATTAGAAATTGAATTGATTTGAAACAACGAAATGTCAAGCATGCAATCTATAAAGTCATGCTGTGCTGAGGGCACTAGATAATTTTCGGCAGTGAAAACTGACCAAGTGATGTTCGGCAAATCAAAATCACCCAACACAATAAATAGGTCATTATCACGCACGTGTGAAGAAACTTCTTTAATACAAGAAATATGTTTCATATAAACTTGAATATCAGAAGAAGGAGGAACATAAGAGCATGTAATATAAATACTCCGTGTAGGAAAAGACACCTTGACTGAGACAATCTCAGCGTCAGTAGGCGTACTAAAACAGAAAAGTTCTGACTGGAGAGTGGCTTTAACGGCAATTAATACCCCACCACCTCGAGTCGGCCGATCAATTCTATGCAAAATAAAATTATTCGAACAACCTCAAAATAAGATATGGTTGAATTTAACCATGTTTCTGAAAATGCGATTATATCCGAATAGAAGGAAGTGCTGGCCATGAAAAGATTTTTAAGTTTTGAAATGACACCTCTGACATTCTTATAATGAATAGAGACTTGGTCAGAAGAAGATGTTAGTTTTTTGGGGCAGAAATGGTACCCTGTATTGAAGGGACTGGAAGGGTGACAGGCTGGTTACGCTTTTTTGTGGAGGCCAAAATTTGGGATCACAAATGATTGGGAACATATCATGTGAAACATTTATTTTGAATGATGATATTTCACGAGGAGTGGAGAAATTAAATTTGGTAATTGACACGCTAGCAGAAGATTTGCTAGCAATATAGGCTGCCAATGACTCAGAGGTGGTGTCAGACGAAATTCGACACACAAAAACTTGCCTAAGAGGAGCAACAACAGTTAACGTAGGAGCTGATGGGGCTGCAGGGAGAACAGGATTTGGTGGGGCCAAAGAGGCACCATGATTGTTTTTAACAATCTGGGCAAGATTGCGCGCAGGTCTACCTTTGCGGCCAGGAGCTGAGGGGACTGAGGCAGTTTGGCTAACTGGGACAGGTTCAGGTACGTGGTCTAATGGGACTATTACAGGGGATAAAACTGGGGTAATATTTGGGCAGTCGCTCGGAGAAGGCGATAATGACAACATTGGAGATAAATCCAAGTTACTGGCAGGGAAACAGAGGCATAGGTGTCTGGACAGACGGAGAGGGCAACTGCAAAAATTGAGGCTCCAACTGGCGATTGGTTGGAGACTCGAATTTGTATTTGCTAAGCAACTCACAACTCGAATCAAAACTACTCGAGAGCTGCTTAGCCACGTTATTTAGTTTTAAGAATTGATTTCTCACAGATTTATACATTCTGGAGAAATCTATTTGGTTGTCGATGCATTCTGGGCACGACCAACGCAAGCCGCCGCAGCCCTTCTTGGCAATTGCAGCGATCTTGCCGCAATCACGCCCAGTGAGACCTGCACATTTAGCATGCATTATATTCTCACACAGCCAATTAACAAATTGCGGCAATGCAAAATGAACGCTGCTTGAACGTGCAAGGTTTCTTACAGCACGACATAATTACTACCAGCGTTAAAAGATAAGCAGAAGTTCCGAGAGCGCAGAGTAAAACGAAACACGGTGCACAAAAATAGAGCAAGTAAACGCTCAAAAAATAACTATCGTACACAAACAAAATGTTTGGATCGAAAAGCAACAGCAAAAATTTGCGAGAGCGCGATGCACAAGCAGAAATATGCAGCAGCGAACACACGCACAAACAAGTGTATGCACAGGGGAGCACCAAAGCAAAAGATTCAAAACAGGCAATAACAAAAATACAGAACTGACGCCGTGTTTAATAAATGCAATAATTAAAAGACTTACGCTGCACAACAGATAACACTTTGCACAAGTTATAAAAGCTTTTTAAATAAAGCACAAAAAATGCGAAATTTGAAAATAAAAAGCAGGATTTAAAAAAATCTTTTAAATGCACACATGCTAACGCTTATGTACCCTTTCGAAGAAGAACGAGCTAAAATGAAAGAATTTCGCATCGACGGGGCAAACCCTTTCATTATTTAATTTTAGTCGTCCCCTCAAAAGGGAAGAAATGCCACCGACTTTTGAGAAAAATTGAATTTGTGGGCATTTTTGCTTGTGCGGGCACATACACACACAAACATTTAAACGGTACATAGACAAATTGAAAGAGCACTGAGAGTAATCCAAAGCAGTTTCCTGTAGTGGGAGCGAGGTAAAAAACAGCGATGCCATTCTATCGCACAAATCATATGGATGAGAGTAAGCCAAATCAGTTTCTTGTAGAGTGAGCGAGTAAAAAGACAGCGTTGCCGTTCCACGACACAGGCCATATGTATTCTTACTCTCTTACTCTGAGAGCATGCGGGCATGTCTCGAACCCGAACAAAAACCAAGGCGAGTTTGGACCAGCCGCAAAAAAAACGAATGTCACCATCAAAAGTACGGTTTGTCCAGTCTATATGTTATTTGGTTAGTGATAGAACTCAAAGAAGACGCGCATGAATGTGTGTGTGCATGTATACAGAAATTCTTGCAAATCGCGATAGCTGCCGCAAGCTCGAGGCCAGCCAAAACACATTTTCTGTAAATAACTCTTGTGTTTCTTAACCGATCTTGATGGAATTTTCAACAGTAAATCTTATTGTACTCAGGAATTTTTGAATATTCTTAAAAGTCGATTGCATTAAAATTGTAGCTTAAATTGCTGGACATTACAAATTCGCGTATTTACTTAATTTATAGCTACATGCGTGGTGGTACATTACTTGGAAACGGGGCAAGTTATCGATTATCGGAAACAAACTCGTACTGCGCGGGCACTAGGAGCACTAGGAGTCCTAATATCCTTTCGTTAATACATACAGACGGACGGACGGACATAGCTAGATCGACTAGGCCACTGACGCTGATCAAGAATATATGTATATACTTTATGTGGTTGGAGATACTTTCTTCTTCCTGTTACCCACATTTGCAAAAATACATTATACCCCTTTTACCCATTTTTAATGTGTTCAGGGTATAAAAATAAGAAAAAATCTATATATTTGACAAGACAACGATTATTAACATTGCAGGATTACAGCTTAGAAGCAAAATAGGTCCCCAAAGCCAACAATAAAAATATAATATAAAATTCAATTATTTAATTTATCATTAAAGTTTTTATTATGTACATAAAAATTAATCAGAAGAGACTATTTCAAGATGCTTGATGGTAGACGCCATAGAGCATTTGAATAAATGTTTGTCGAAAGACAGCAGCCACCCAGTGGCCATTGAGCTTGTGCACACATCCGCACAATACATATGATACATATGTTTTTAAAACTTGGATTTGTTTTGCGAAACATTGAAGAGACCTTTTATTTTATGCTTAGTGCCCACACTCACTCACGTCGATGATGAGAAGCTGTGGCCAGCATATAAGGATGGGTCTTCCTGGTGTAATATTTATCAATAAGAAAATTACGGGCTAAACCGTTGACTAAGTAGTTAAACTTCTCTGTCCCAATAGACTAACACATACTTATACACTTTTATCCCTTACATTTTGTCCAAAAATCTAAATCTTCCGTGACTGTTCCGGGTCCTTTGTGATGATTACAACAAGCATTACAGAGTATTCTGATCAGAGTCTTATGTTCTTCATATTAAATCTTATATTCTAAACTATTATGTAAGTAAATAGTCTAAGATCCATAGCCTTCGTTTGAATTCGCTTTTTTACTTCGCGACTCGTGTCATACGGCTGTCGCTCCTCGAAATTCTTCAGTAGATTCTGCGTATGTTCACATAAAACGCAGATCATTAAAACTGTGATGTAGTTCCAATTTAATTTAATTGTTTTTGCGGGATGAGATCGTATAAAAAAATATACTTGAGTAAATTGAAACGGGGCAAATTACCGATGAATTGAGATAAACTTTTCGTACACTTTAAAATGTCGGCTATTACAGGTGAGATCAAAATAATAAAATTGATAATAAAATCAGAAACAAATATATTTGACAAGCCCACGATTTTTGGCTGGCGACAAACTCATTGCTCAGCTTGTGTTTGCAAATGCACATATCCATATATTAATCTCGAGTTGTTGTTATAACCAAAAATATGCAGTAAGAACGAGATACAATCCTGAGGTTCTAGTCAAATTCAAAATAAAGTGTGAGAGAGAGAAATATTCATGCATACACAACATAAAATTATAGATTAAATAGATGAGCAAATGTATAAAATAAGCTAAGTTACATATTTCTTCGTAAAATGTGTATAATACTTACGCAATCAACAATCACGTAGGTTTACTAATTTAATCGTCCATCTATCCTAGCGATATTTTCAGTGCCTTTTGAATAAGAGAATGACCGAAATTTAAACATTTCTTAATATTTTTCCAACCAATTGGTTTTTAGTCTGATATTCTTAAAATTGGTAACTATGGTAAATAGTACCTTTTTAATGCTTGTTACTTGTAATGAATTGAGTATGCATAGGTTATCTGAGTCTCAGAACTATGAGCTGGCGATGGAAAATATATGGTTCTATTTATTCAAAATACCTATGGTAAGTCCCAATTACACCATAGATGGGTTTTATTTTTTTTTTATGGGTATGTTAATTCTAAAAGGGTGAGATCATTCATTATTAAGTGTCACTTGTACTGGCACAAAAATTTCTCTAGGTAACATTACTGTTACTGTTACTTACTCATCCACCTCTATCTTTTAAATTTTACAAATTTTACACCATGTAATAAACATTACAGGGCATTCTGTTTGAAGTTTTTTCTTATAACTATTTAGCTAAAAGGGTCTATTCCTATTGTGTTAGTTTCTATACGTTTTTGAATATCGGTTCTTGCTGTACGTTACTATATATAAATATAAAATGTATAATACCAATGTTTGTTTATTTGAATTTGAATAATTCATCTATTCAAATTATTGTTTTTTCTTTCACAATATTCATCAACATAACTATTACATGGTTCCACCCTCATGTACTTATTTATTTTAAATAGGAAATTCTGAGCAAAAATATTTAAATTAAGTATATTTGTTTCAACATTTTGAACTATTTGCAATAGTTTAATATAATGCATAAATGCCGTGAGAAATTCATAGTTTATTTATTATGTAAAGTACATATTAATATAAGGCAGATTGATTAACCTTTATTAATTATTGTAATATGCAAGAATCTTTAATAAAAGTTTGATGTTGGGTTTTAAGAAAGAGTGGGAAATTGCATTTCATCATTAACTCTAAATGTTTTTGATCCTGATCGAAATTTTTCACCGAATTTATGGGATGCTATTTTTTCCAATCCGTTGCTAGACATTGTTTCTTGGCGACGATCAACACCTGCTGGAGCACGCGGTCCCTTACGAAAACCAGATTTTCGCCCATCATTAAAATTGAACTGAATGTCCACAATGCGCTGTAGACGACCAACACGCTGAGGATACATTGAAGGGTCATACTCTAACTCATCTTCAATGTGTAATCCCTTTTTCTTACTTAAGACCGTCATCTTTTTCCATTCAGAGTTATCCACGCCTTCTCCAGCTTTTCGCAGATTATAATTGGGCTTAGCACGTTGATCTTTAAGAGCCTTCCACTCATCAAGAGTCATTTGCTTTGATTCGTCTTCTTCCAAATTATTTATAAGATCGTTACACTGCTCATTTGCAGAATCTTCCTTTTCTGTTATAGGAGCTACAGCGCCTGTTTTAAGATCTTCAATATCTTGCTTGGCAGAGCCCCAGTTATGTGCACCAGCACCATCGCGTTTATCGATCGATTTAATTCCTAAAAAATTAATTTTTAAAATAAATGAGTAAGACATGCTTTACAAAAAGCATTTTTATAAACGGTTCCTTTAAAAAAAGGCTAAGAACTAAAACAGTTGTCTCTTGCGCTAAGAATAAAATTGCACTGCTATGGTTGTGGTTGTGGAGTAGGATCACAATACGAAAATATTGTAGTAAGATTAGCATAAGATCTAATAAACGTCGAGCCAAAGAGGCGTTGTGAAAAATAAAGGTAGGTTTTAAGAGTTATGAGCTGCGGCACAACTAGACTTTGCCCACGTATTGTAAGAGTGAAACATTAGTGAAGCGACGCTAGGGAGTGTGAACTAGCAAGGTTAGTTTTAAGTGCAAAAATGTATAAAAAACCCAGCGAATTTAATGGTAAACAATTAGTTGCTTTCTTACTTTTTCTCGCAACGCGCGCAACGCACGATGAAGTGATCACGTTAATACGCCAAGCTAACTCTAGAAAGCGTTATCTGAGGAATTTTCGTAGGAGCGTGACCCGAGTCTGTTGATTTTTTTTCTGGATATTACTTAGGGTCTGTAGTTGTTGTTGTGTCGATTATGGATCCGTTCTTTACCTCCGCTGATGGGAAGGGTTAACAGCGGCGAGTTGCCGTGGAGCAATTCTGACACCGACTTTAGATAGTAATACGACTTTCAATCCTAAAAATTGTTTTCACGGTACGATTTGAACTCGCAACAGCAAAAAAAATGGATTAAAATAGCAGCATAGACAACAATACAACCGCAATTGTCATGCTGTTGATAGAATTCAATAAAGAGGCGTATAAATGTGTGTGTGTGTACATGTATATAGAAATTCTTGCAATTTTCCCTAGCTGCCGCAAACACGAGGCCATCCAAAACACGTTTTAATTGTGTTTCTTAACCGACCTTGCAGTTCAAATGGATTTGATTTATTGCTACGTAGTGGCTTTTATCCATTTTTTATGGGTTCACGGTATAACAAAAAAATAGATCCCTCAATAGGACTCGAACACGCGACTGACCCACTTAACTTAACAGCCTCACCAAAAATTGAGTATCAGTGAGAAAAAACTGATTAAAATAGCAGCACAGAAAACAATAAAATCTCAATTGCAATGCTGTTTATAGAATTCAAAGACGTGCATGAACGTGTATGTAGATATATACAGAAATTCTTGGAAATGGCGCTAGCAACGTACGTATCTCAGAACCTACAGTCACGGACAAAAGTATTGGCAATTGTGGTGTTGTCAACTAAAAATTCGAAATTTGAGAATAACCAACTTATTATTTTATTGAAATATATTTTTTTTATGATCTTTTAAATATCTAACTCACTTAAAAGTATTAAAAAAGGAACATTTTTTGTTGCTTCAAGCCTTACAAATAAAAACAAAAAATATGGTAATTTTCATAGGGACAAAAGTATTGGCAAAAACTTAAATAATTGTGTTAAAATTTAAAAAAATAAAACATGAGATAAAAATTAATACTTAGTCGGCATGCCTTTTTGTTTTATAACGCTTTCCAGGCGATTTGGCATCGAATGCACCAATTTTCGGGCAACATTTCGCTCAATTTTGTTCCACTCTTCCATTAGGGCTTCTTTAAGCTCAGTCTTTGTTGAAAATGTATGCTTTCTAAGCCTTTTTTCTAGTTCCTCCCATAGGTGCTCGATTGGATTGAGGTCTGGTGATTGAGGAGGATGTGGAAGAACATGAGCTGTATTGTATGCAAGCCACATTCGCACATCATGGGCCGTGTGCTTTGGATCATTGTCCTGTTGAAAAGTGAACTGACTGCTTAACATCAACTTTTCAGCGCTTTTTTTTAAATTTGCCTTCAATATTTCCAAGTAAACACGCTTGTCCATTGATCCTTCGATGAAAACTAGTTCACCCACACCAGCTGCGGACATACAACCCCACACCATAACACCTCCACCACCGTGCTTTACTGTGGGCATTAAGTTGCAACTATTGTATGCCGTATTGGGTTTTCTCCACACTTTAATGCGGCCATCTGAGCGAAACATATTAAACTTACTTTCGTCGGAGAATAGGACATCGTTCCAGTAAGTTAATGGCTTCGATTTAAATTCTTTGGCGAATGCCAATCTCTTCGATTGGTTAACACTCGAAATGAGTGGTTTGCGTCTTGCAATTCTCGCATTGTACCCAGCCTTGTGTAGTACCCGCCGTACCGTTTTGGAGTGAATTTCTTTCCCAGTCTCTTCTTTAACCTCTGATACTATTTGGGATGATGTGATTTTTGGGTCTTTCTTGATCTTTCTTATTATTTGGGTGCAATCACGATCGGTTAACTTTCGTGGGCGGCCGGTGCGTTCAGCGTTTTCAACCGTAGGGTCGTCTGAAAATCTATGGACTATGCTCCGAATGGTAAATTGACTTCTGTCCAATAGCTCGCCAATTTCTTTAAAGGATTTGCCTTGTTTGCGTAAATTTAAAATAATATTTCGCTGCTCTACGGTGGTTTCACACTTCTTACCGGCCATTTTTGCAAAATAATATATAAATTGATGCTTAAACAATTTTTTCTAAGTATTTTTTTTTAAGATTCAAATAACGGTGCTTACAGAGTTTCATTTTGGCAAAGAAAAGTGTGACCATATAAAAATAATATTAAAATAACAACTTTATATTGAAAATTGCCAATACTTTTGTCCCTATAAAATTACGGGTTCTTGGAATTAAATAATTATTAAAAATTAACCATGCCGCCAAAGTTTATAAAAATAATTAGATTGCATGCACAAATAGCTAATAATCGTATGAAAAATATAAAATTATTAAATATTAGACGGTATATTGGACAAAACCGACAATAAAACAAGATAATATTAAATTGCCAATACTTTTGTCCGTGACTGTATAAGAGCTAGAGACTTTAAATTTTAGCAGCAGGTCCCTCTAGTGCCCGCGCTGATCGAGTTTGTTTCCGATATTCGATAGCTTGCCCCGTTTCCAAGTAATCGACGTCGAAATCTTGTTTTTTGAGCAATTTTGGTAAATAATATGAGCTAGAGTCACCAAACTTGACGTGTAGCTACTAGAATAGTATACATATATCAAGTATATTTCATTTTATACCTATCGCTACCTCCCCGCTACTACCACAAATCTATAAATCAAGTTAATAATCCAACTTGTATTGCACACCAATTTAAGCAACAATTTATATGCAATTGACTTTTTGAGAATACACAAATATTCTACGGCACAATAAAATGTATTGTCGAAAACGTTTTAGCAGAAGCTAGCGCAAATTCCAAGGATTTCTGTATACATGTACACACACAAATTCATGCGCGTCTGCTTTGAAGCCTATCAACAGCATTGCAATTGCGATTGTATTGTTTTCTGTGCTGCTATTTTAATTTGTTTTTTTTTTTTGTCATTAAGACTCAATAAGGTAGTGCAGTCTGCTGCGAGTTCGAGACCTGCCAAGGGAAATTTTTTATTTTTTGGCTGGTGTTGCTGTTGAGTAGAGGCGGCGGAAAGTAAGGTTAGTTGCGAGTTCGAGCCCTGCCAAGGAAACGTTTTATTTGGTGTTTGAAAAAGAGGGTTCAGGGTATCCCCTAGTCGGGAGCTCCCGACTAGAACATCTTACATGTTAATATTTTATTTGTTATATGCTTTATAAGTTATAAGAATTTTGCGTACCAGGGCTAAATGAGTTTCGTATTTGTTTATACCATTGCGTTTATTCAGCCTTGCAGCCATTCATGGTTGCTGTATTTATTTATTCAAAAGTCAAATATGTTTTTTATGACGCCTTTCCTTCTTACACCACTAAAAGAATTAATACCTTTGTAGACATTTGGCTTACAGCTTAGCAGATACGTGAGAATAGCGAAAGTCGTAAACTATGATTTTGGCGAAAATATATTGGACAAAAAAAAATATTTTGCCATTTAAAAACTCATTTTCGTACGGTTCTTTCTATAAAGCTTTATAATATAGTAGTGCGATCTTGGCTCGATTTGGGTTATGTATAAGATACATAGCGAATGTAATAAATGGGGTTTGGTCGAGATATCTTGATACCAAAATGTTTTAATTTAATTTTTGGCCGATCGTTCCAATGTCACCTATGTATATCATATAGGGGTCTTATGTAACATATATATTAAAGAAGCAAATATGCCAAAACTGAACTTAATTTTCAGACAAACGTTCCTCTAGCAGCTATTTGATATAGTGGTCCGATGACTATAGAATATTGCACATACATATGTAAGGAGCATAATGAAACTAATATATGCCGAGTTTGGTTGATATTTTGAAAACAACAATTTTTTTACACGAACCAATAATATGCCTATATGTTGGAAGTGTAATAAAAGTAATAAATGCCCAATTTGATCAAGACATCCTATAACCCAAATTTAATATGCCTTCTGTTTTTATAATCTGGTGAAGGGAAGGAAGTATTATTTTCTCTTTTAATTATTTACCTTCATCAAACTCGGCAATTACAAGCTTTAAGATTCCCCTCACACATATCTGCAAATCTGATATGTCTACAAGGGCATTTAATCTTCGGCATGTCGATGGTATCCGTTCTTGTTTTTTGTACCAACAACCATTACAAAAGCTCTGCTTTGTCGAAGATAGTTGCTGAGACAATATTTAAGTGTCTGTAAATACTTATTTACTGATATATGTAAATACACATACATATATTTTCATATTTACCTGTTTTATCGGAACCAGATTGACGATCAAATTCTCTTTTTCCCAATTTCTCATTGATACGATAACGTGGAGCCTTACTATCACGGTCTTTAATTTGACGTTGTGGGAAATCACTGTTGTATTCTGGTACATTGGAATGATTAGTTTCTAACCCATTATTACGATTATTTCTTGTACGTGCTTCATTGATTGCATTTGAAATACTTCGAACGCCATTAGGCTTTGACATCGAGTTGACATTTGCAATTTTCGCGTGAGAGTTATTTTTATTTAAAATGTTCAATTTATTTTCCTTTTCATTTTTATTGATATTCTGCTTTGCGATATGATCAGTTTTCTTCTTGCCGGTTTCCTCATTACTTTCGAGTAAAATAGGAGCAGCTACCACTTCATCATCCATAAATAATAGCTCATAACGATTATTGCCGGAATTCTCCATTTTGCAATGGTTCAAAAATTAAGTTGCTTTCTTTTAAGATGACAATGTTATAAAAAGATTAAACTCTTCTTACAGAAACCATTCGTATTCCCAGCATTTAGTTCTCTCGACATGAACTGGTTCTATTGAGTGAACTCTACTATCGAACTACGGCTGAATTGACATCATAATATCAAACTTATGCAAACGCTGGATTTGAACAAATTTTTTTCAAGCTTGGGCTTAGTTTTTCAATGTGCGTTTAAAGCCGCCTATACACATTGCGTAAATTTTTCGGGTGCGTATGAAATTTACTTAAGATGTGAAACATCGTTTTCCTTTTATAACATCTATCAGATGTTATGGTGGAACAAATAACAAACAACTGAATATCAATAAATTAACTGGCGATGACAAAGTGGGTTTTAAGTTTATATATTCACATATCGCTAATATGTATCAAGGTGCATATGAGATTTATCCCAAATAATGATTTGAATGAATGAATGTTGACCCCTTATTAAGTGCAGGAGCTCGTTGGACCGAAAGGGTAAACTTTTGTCAAGCACCTGCATATTATTTAACAAATTTTATGACCGGCGGAAATTTGTTAGAATTAAAATCTTTAAAATATTCAATTATGCCAAATACAAAAAATTAGCGATTATATATTTATGGTATTAATAATTTTATTGTCTTAAAATAGATTTTAGATTTTTCATATATGATTTTGATCTGCAAGTAATAAGGGGTCAACATTCATTCTACAATTCAAACCCAAAATAATAAAATGGAAGGGCGCGCGTCAAACGCCTGCCAATAATGATATTTTGAAATTTTGCGCTCATGATCAGCCCATTCACACACATTTGTTGTGTCTCTGTGTGTGTGTGTAGAGCTCGAAATTCAGAAATCCCTAAATATTGTCAAATTTGCATCGGACAGGCAGGCAGGGACCAACAGGCACACAATCGCATAAATGTTTCTATTCATATACAAAATATGCACGTATGTGTGAATAGCAAGTCCAATAACTTTTAAATGCACACATGCCAACGCCTAGATACCCTTTCCAACAATAACGAGCTAACTTGCAAGAATTTCGCATCGACGTGGCAAACCCTATCATTATTTCATATTATTCGTCCATTCAAAAAGGAAGATATTTGAGAAAAATTGAATTTGTGCGCATTTTTGCTTGTGCGGACACATACACACACAAGCATTTAAATGGTACCTAGACATAAAGAGAACATTGAGAGCACTGAGAGTAAGTGCGAGCGATATAAAAATAAACAGCAATGCCGTTCTATCGCACAAATAATATGGAAGAGAGTAAGCCAAATCAGTTTCCTGTAGTGTAAGCGAATAAAAGGCAACATATGTATATCTTACTCTTCTTTTGGGCCAGATGCACCGTTTTTTTGCCCACGTTGCTAATACGGCATGTCCCATCTATATGTTCTTTGGTTAGTGGTATTATGTGCTCTACACATTTGGTCATTTCTTCCGACCTTTACAGCTAACATCTAAAAGTTTTCTAGAAGTTCAAGTTCGTTATGCACATATCTTATAACTAACTGACCGTTACAGCTAGGAAGATTAAATTTGAACTTATGTGAAAATGTATTATGTCAAGACGGGGTTTTTTGAAAACAGTAATTTCCTGAATTGTAACAATTGTAAACAATTGAGCGCAATTTTCTGTGTCTGTCTTGTAGTTTAGTCGTTTGTTGGTTGGTGTGTTAATTATGTGTAGTATTTCCAATGTGTGTCATTAGTTGTAGTCTTCTTCCTGTTGTAAGATTGTTGTTTCATCAAAATTTGGTATGTGCTTGCTTCTCATACAGTGTGTCATTAGTGCTGTTTTCTGAACATTATTTTGATGTCTTAATTTTAAATCCAATTTATGTTGACTGATCCTTGATATCTGATCCTGATCTGATCCTGATCCTGATACCTATGTAAACACTATTGCACTTGTTGTTGTTTTTCCCGCCACATGGTATTGGTAAATGACGTTGCTTTTGTCGGTCATAGGGATTTTTGTCTTTATCTTGTTGAAAAATGTTTGTAATGTATTCGTAGGTTTGTGTGCTACTTTTATTTCTTTTTTGTTGTAGCAGTTGGAGTTCGTGAAGCGTTCTTATAGTCGTGGTACATATATTAGGGATTTGTATATTTTGGAAGGTTCTGTTGGTATTTTCTGTTGGTATTGTCGTCATTTCAATACTGTTTTGATTACATTTTGGGGGAAGTCATTTTTTCCTCAAGAGTTTGTTAATTTCATGGTCAATTTCATTGTGGTATATTGAGTCCGACATGTTAATCATTCTTTTCATACATCCTAGTGCTGTATTGATTTTCATACTCTTTGGGTGTCATCTCAGGCTCCTTAACTTGTACTACATTTTTTACAAGCTACGCTAACTGGTTCCCATTTACAAAACATATCCCGAAAAGACCTCACTAAATTCCTGCATCCGATTTTACTAAACATATACATCGCTTAAACTCGTGAACAAATCATCGCCAACCGAATGTGGTGTTTTTCACCCAGAACAAATAAATTAACAGCCGGAAGTCAGGATGTATAAGGCAAATGTATATTTGATTCTTTAGTCAACCCAGACTTTCAATATCATCAGCACTATCTATGTTATAAGAAACCCCTCATTAATAATTTCTTTAAAGAGAGCTTTTACAAAATTGAAATCCGTTCAATTATTGATGAGCTTGTCAAATGATAGAGGGATCACGAAAATATCAAAAATGTAATAAACTTTCTGTCAAACAGATTCACCACAGTCTCGGTAGCTTAACATCTGTCAAAATACGCTCCACACTTCAACGGTATACCTCATGTATTTTCTCATAGTGTTCAACAAACTTATTATAATCCTAGCTATCCATATAAAATTCTGCTTCCACTCCTGTTCTGACGATTACCCAATTTTCAAAACAGTCCCCCAGAATAAATTAAGGCTTAAATAGAACTCCTATATATCCTTAAATCTTTATTTAACAATCCACATATTTTCATAGGCTTATCAAGTCATAAATTTAAAAAATAAGTATTAAATAATTCATAATCAACAACTTTGGCCTATTCTCTTATGGCGACGCTCCCAAATCCATCAGAAACAATAGCAAGACTATACATTGGATCAGCGCCGTCAGGAGTAGTACTTCGTTCTTCAGGACGAAACGCTTGTACCACGAAGCCATCCCGAGGCACTGACTGAAACCCTTGTAATTAGTCATGGCCGTAAGGTTACAGATCGCCTCCACTTTCTACGGATCGGTCTGTATTCCCACGCCGCTTACAACATGTCCAAGATAGACCTTCTTCTGCCAGAAGAAGCAGCACTTCTTTTTATTCAACCTTTTCCGGCGGAACACCGCCCTTAGGTTATCAATATCTCGTGTCGCTCCTATCACCATAATGCCGTCTAGATAGTTGAACGCTTCATCTCCAGCCCGGATAATACCTCTCCTTTATAGGCTTGTCGTCGTTTAGCTGGATCCTATGCTCCGTGATATGCGAGACGCTGTGCAGACCTTCGAAGAGTGCCAGATTTGACTCCAGGAACTCCTTCAGTTCCGGAACTAGATCCGCTTGCCATGTCCTCGCCGTTTAGTTTCCAAGCAGTCACATCTCTGTCCTTAAGAAGGAAACTTCTATTGGCTTTTAACCCGAGATTGGCATCCGAGACCCTTAGGACGGTGCAGCCTCCGAAGCCACGCTCAGTTAATTGCCGCAACGCATTGTTGGGCCCATCGCGCAGAAAAAATCCATGCATGCAGGGCATGTTGAGCATCGGCATCAACCCGATCTGGCCTGGGCGACGCTGCTACAATAATGCGCGCGTTGGAACACTCCCTGGCGAAGTACGCCTCCTAAGCGCACCTGCGACATGCCCGTCGCGGATTGAACTGTGTTCCGCTATCTTGGCTGATCATAAGAGAGAGTTCTCAGTTGAGAGTGATTGACGTGTTTTACTTGTGCTCCAAGATTTTTATATATTTTTGCGCTTAAACCCTGCTTTTTATTTCTAAATTTTGCATTTTTTGTGCTTTATTTAAAAAGCTTTTATAACTTGTGCAAAGTGTTATCTGTTGTGCAGCGTAAGTCTTTTAATTATTGCATTTATTCAACTCGGCGTCAGTTCCGTATTTTTGTTATTGCCTGTTTTGATTCTTTTGCTTTGGTGCTCCCCTGTGCATACACTTGTTTGTGCGTGTGTTCGCTGGTTTTTTTTTATTTTTTGATACTTGCTTTCAAGAAGTTTCAATCTGTATGCACAATAAATTTTTGCCTATGTAAATAATGGCGGAAGTGTCTTACTGCGTTGCACACCGCGAGGGTCTTAAGCTCGTATGAGTGCTTCAGCCATTGTCGTATATTTGCTATAATATTTAATAACTCTGGGTCTATTTTCTATCTTATGCATTAAGCACCATATTCAATTGAACTTGCGTTTGTATGTAGTTCAATTGGCTTTAGTGGATCGAAAATTGTCAAAACGGAGTCATTAGTCAAAATTGATATGATTTTTTGACGAATCTCCTCATATTCCGGCTTCCAGACAAATTTATTATTTTTGGAGGTCAGATTATATAAAGCTTTCATCTGCTCAGAAAATATTGGTACGAATTGCCTAAAATACGAGGCTAGGCCCATGAATTGTCGCACCTGTGTTACTAACTGCGGTGACGGCAATTCGGCCAACGCTTGTATCTTGCGTGGATTTGGTCGAATTTGACTCGCTTCAACTAAGTATCCTAATTTTTCTATGCTCGTTCTCAAGAATATATGCTCATTCTTGCAATATTAAAGGAGAATCCAGCTCTAGACAAGTTTTCTAAGACCGCTTGAAGCCGATTGCGCGCTGAAAAACCGAGGAAGCATTTTCCAATCCAAAAGGCCTGGCCAAAAATTCATATTTTCCTTCTGGCGTGACAAAAGCAGTGCGCTCGATAGAGTCAGGGTGTATTGGAACTTGGTAAATACACTTGCCATGTGTAAACTGAAGAAATATTCGCCTTCACGCAGTCTCTTAATTTGATCAGAAATCAAAGGCAGCGGATATTTTTCAGCGACCGTATTAGCATTAAGTTCCCGATAATCGACACATAGCCGATCGGTTCCATTTTTCTTTCTTTCCATCATTTGGGCTTGCAAATGCTAGTCTGAACGGAGCATTGACTTAGCCTCACTCAGTGAGGGAGAGTCACTCAGTGAGAGAGACTCACTCAATGAGAGAGACTCACTCTCACATAGGATCCAAAGTACGCTCAGTACTCTCCCCACGATCTCCACTCCACCTCAACAGGTTCGACATGAGAAAATGCAAAATCACTTCAAATGTATAGTTCATTATATGCAGCCGAAAGTTTCTAATAAAGTGCCACTACCAAATAATCATACTGATTTTCAAACAACACCTGAAGATTACTTATTTGACGCCTCCCCCACAAACATTGGTCCTTCGAGCCGGATATATTATCAACCGTTCGCCCCTACACAAGTTTTTGGCACAAGATAAGTAATTATACACTTTCTTTCCCATATATATATATATATATACATTCGGCAACATCCGCCATATTTTTCCGCCATACTTTTTTCCACAAAAAAAAAGTGATTTGCAATTTTCCGTGTATTGTATATATATTAATTATCCGTTTAAAAGCAGCCTAGTGCAAATTTTTGGCAATTATTTCCAACCTCAATATAAATCGTGGTTAAAATTTTTATTGTATGTACATAAGTACACACTTATATTCCTATCTGTCTTTCCTATCCATCAACTTGCTCGTGATATACAAGAACAATGTCCAATCGTATCCGATATAATTGAGAATTATATGTATGTCGATGATTCTAGCAGGGGCACACACGAAGCAACGAGCAATTTCAGCCATTGCAGAACTCCGCACGGCACTTGAAACAGCCGGGTTCCCTCTGAGAAAGTGGACATGAAACACAAAGAAGTGTTAAAAGAAATACCAAGGGACCACTTACTGTGTGCGGATTTCTTAGAAATCGAAGGGGCTAGCGTCGCCAAAACGCTAGGCATTCGATGGCAATCCACAACAGATCAGTTTTTCTTTGCTCCGTTCAGAATGGTATCTCAGCCTTCGCTCACTAAACGTGAAGTACTATCTCAGATAGCGAAACTGTTCGATCCTGCTGGATGGCTAGCACCTGTGATAGTTCAAGCAAAGATTTTCATGCAAGAGATCTAGCTCCAAGAACTGTGGTGGGATGATTCCCTGCCGGAAGATCTCGTTAAGCGTTGGCATGAATTCCTAACCGACTATCCCTCTCTCGAAGAAATCCGAATCCCAAGATGGGTAGATTTCCAGCCAAAGGCAAAGGTGCAGTTCCACGACTTCTACAATTGAACAGACTTCACCATTGTTCTTGCCTGGTTGGAGAAACCTCCATTCAAATGGTCTACCTTCGTGGCTAACCGGGTAGCCAAGATAACGTCAACCAATCCCATGTTCGATCCGAACATCACCCAGCCGAGGGGGGTTTCTCCTCGGGACCTATTGGGCAGCATTTTGTGTTGGCATGGACCCGAATGGTTACAGCTACCACAAGACCAATGGCCAGTTCCTGTTACGGTACTTGAGACAGAGATAGAACAACGTGCAGTTAAGTGCAATGTCTCACAGCTACCCTCCTACAACATTCTGGAACGATTCTCCAGATTCGACAAGGCATTGCGAGTTATCGCATATGTCTGTCGTTTTATCCAGCGTTGCAGAAATCCAGCGATCCATCTCCCTGCTGAGCTCCGTAATGAAGAACTTAAGTTCAGGCCATACTTATCGAGTATACTCAACGTCAAGCTTATTCTAAGGAGTATGGCTGTTTGCTTGATAAGAAGCAAATCCAAGGCTCAAGCAGCATTCGCAACTTAAACCCGTTCATCGATCAAAGTGGTATTCTGCAATCCTGTAGAAAAGCTTTAAGACGCACTTCTACAAATCCACCTCATCCTCAAAATATACATTTGAGGAGTTTTCGACCCACCTCTCTAAGATTGAAGCCTTTCTTAACTCTAGGCCAATCTCTCCAATGTCGGAAGATCCGACCGATTTATTGGCTCTAAGTCCAGGCCACTTCCTAGTTGGCGGCCCTCTATTGTCAACCAACGAGCCAGTAATCCAAGAAGAGGCTATTTCTATAATTAACCGCTGGCAGCGACTCAAAGCGCTCCACCAGCAATTCTGCTTTCGGTGGAAGAACGAATACTTAAAGGAGCTCCATAAGCGGAACGAATGGCAGTCCCCTACAATGGACATCCAAGTCGGTGATATGGTGATTATCAAGGAAGATAATCTACCAATAAATGAATGGCGCCTTGGACGAGTCCAGCTCGCTTGCCCAGGCTCAGATGACAAGGTCCGCGTAGTGGACGTGCTTACCGCTGGTGGTGTCATCCGAAAGCCAATAGCCAACTAATCCCTCATTATAGAAAAACCAACGTCACAAAAAAAAACTAATTTCCATCACATAATAACACCTCTCCTTCATCTTATTCTCCAGTACACCCCCCCCCCGTAGAGAACCAGCATGGCACCGTCAACGAAGCAACCCAATCGACGCCAAGAAACGGGCTCCTCTAGATGCCGGGTGTGCAGAGGCATCCATGCGCTACGAAAGTGCCAACGCTTCATGAAGCTTACGCCCGAGAAGCGCCTCCGAGCAGTATTAATCAATAAATACTGCCCCAATTGCCTTTCACATCAGCACTCAGGGCAGTCATGCTGCAGTGGAGCCAAGTGCAAAATTTGCAAAAAGGATCACCACACACTACTCCACATGCGTGATCCCCGTGGCGGTCGACCCTCTCGGTCAGCCAACAGGCCCACAAGAAGAGCTTCGGCTCCTCGCCCTCCAGCAGCACATCACCCCCAAGCCCAAAATCTTCAATTATACGGACGTCACTTACGTCCCTTCTCCAGCTCAAGGGGGTCAGGATCCTGCCCACCGCCATAGTGCTCCTCGACACCGGGAAGAAGGGCCTCGAGACTCGGGCCTTGAGAATGTTGATGCCAGTTCAATGCTAGTCTGAACGGAGCATTGACTGAGCCTCACTCAGTGAGAGAGAGTCACTCAGTGAGAGAGACTCACTCTCACATAGGATCCAAAGTACGCTCAGTACTCTCCCCATATTTCCAACCTCAATATAAATCGTGGTTAAAATTTTTATTGTATGTACATAAGTACACACTTATATTCCTATCTGTCTTTCCTATCCATCAACTTGCTCGTGATATACAAGAACAATGTCCAATCGTATCCGATATAATTGAGAATTATATGTATGTCGATGATTCTAGCAGGGGCACACACGAAGCAACGAGCAATTTCAGCCATTGCAGAACTCCGCACGGCACTTGAAACAGCCGGGTTCCCTCTGAGAAAGTGGACATGAAACACAAAGGAAGTGTTAAAAGAAATACCAAGGGACCACTTACTGTGTGCGGATTTCTTAGAAATCGAAGGGGCTAGCGTCGCCAAAACGCTAGGCATTCGATGGCAATCTACAACAGATCAGTTTTTCTTTGCTCCGTTCAGAATGGTATCTCAGCCTTCGCTCACTAAACGTGAAGTACTATCTCAGATAGCGAAACTGTTCGATCCTGCTGGATGGCTAGCACCTGTGATAGTTCAAGCAAAGATTTTCATGCAAGAGATCTAGCTCCAAGAACTGTGGTGGGATGATTCCCTGCCGGAAGATCTCGTTAAGCGTTGGCATGAATTCCTAACCGAATATCCCTCTCTCGAAGAAATCCGAATCCCAAGATGGGTAGATTTCCAGCCAAAGGCAAAGGTGCAGTTCCATGACTTCTGCGACGCGTCCAAGCGCGCATAGGATGCTGCACTTTATTTTCGCGTCGAGATAAATGGATGTATCTCAACTCATCTTCTCGCAGCAAAAACGAGAGTCGCTCCTGTTAAGACGGTCTCACTACCACGCTTAGAGCTGTGTGGCGCCGTCCTTCTTTCCGAGCTCACCACAGCTCTTATTCCTCAGCTCCCTATCCAGAGTAGAGAAACCTACAATTGAACAGACTTCACCATTGTTCTTGCCTGGTTGGAGAAACCTCCATTCAAATGGTCTACCTTCGTGGCTAACCGGGTAGCCAAGATAACGTCAACCAATCCCATGTTCGATCCGAACATCACCCAGCCGAGGGGGGTTTCTCCTCGGGACCTATTGGGCAGCATTTTGTGTTGGCATGGACCCGAATGGTTACAGCTACCACAAGACCAATGGCCAGTTCCTGTTACGGTACTTGAGACAGAGATAGAACAACGTGCAGTTAAGTGCAATGTCTCACAGCTACCCTCCTACAACATTCTGGAACGATTCTCCAGATTCGACAAGGCATTGCGAGTTATCGCATATGTCTGTCGTTTTATCCAGCGTTGCAGAAATCCAGCGATCCATCTCCCTGCTGAGCTCCGTAATGAAGAACTTAAGTTCAGGCCATACTTATCGAGTATACTCAACGTCAAGCTTATTCTAAGGAGTATGGCTGTTTGCTTGATAAGAAGCAAATCCAAGGCTCAAGCAGCATTCGCAACTTAAACCCGTTCATCGATCAAAGTGGTATTCTGCAATCCTGTAGAAAAGCTTTAAGACGCACTTCTACAAATCCACCTCATCCTCAAAATATACATTTGAGGAGTTTTCGACCCACCTCTCTAAGATTGAAGCCTTTCTTAACTCTAGGCCAATCTCTCCAATGTCGGAAGATCCGACCGATTTATTGGCTCTAAGTCCAGGCCACTTCCTAGTTGGCGGCCCTCTATTGTCAACCAACGAGCCAGTAATCCAAGAAGAGGCTATTTCTATAATTAACCGCTGGCAGCGACTCAAAGCGCTCCACCAGCAATTCTGCTTTCGGTGGAAGAACGAATACTTAAAGGAGCTCCATAAGCGGAACGAATGGCAGTCCCCTACAATGGACATCCAAGTCGGTGATATGGTGATTATCAAGGAAGATAATCTACCAATAAATGAATGGCGCCTTGGACGAGTCCAGCTCGCTTGCCCAGGCTCAGATGACAAGGTCCGCGTAGTGGACGTGCTTACCGCTGGTGGTGTCATCCGAAAGCCAATAGCCAACTAATCCCTCATTATAGAAAAACCAACGTCACAAAAAAAAACTAATTTCCATCACATAATAACACCTCTCCTTCATCTTATTCTCCAGTACACCCCCCCCCGTAGAGAACCAGCATGGCACCGTCAACGAAGCAACCCAATCGACGCCAAGAAACGGGCTCCTCTAGATGCCGGGTGTGCAGAGGCATCCATGCGCTACGAAAGTGCCAACGCTTCATGAAGCTTACGCCCGAGAAGCGCCTCCGAGCAGTATTAATCAATAAATACTGCCCCAATTGCCTTTCACATCAGCACTCAGGGCAGTCATGCTGCAGTGGAGCCAAGTGCAAAATTTGCAAAAAGGATCACCACACACTACTCCACATGCGTGATCCCCGTGGCGGTCGACCCTCTCGGTCAGCCAACAGGCCCACAAGAAGAGCTTCGGCTCCTCGCCCTCCAGCAGCACATCACCCCCAAGCCCAAAATCTTCAATTATACGGACGTCACTTACGTCCCTTCTCCAGCTCAAGGGGGTCAGGATCCTGCCCACCGCCATAGTGCTCCTCGACACCGGGAAGAAGGGCCTCGAGACTCGGGCCTTGAGAATGTTGATGCCAGTTCAATGCTAGTCTGAACGGAGCATTGACTGAGCCTCACTCAGTGAGAGAGAGTCACTCAGTGAGAGAGACTCACTCTCACATAGGATCCAAAGTACGCTCAGTACTCTCCCCATATTTCCAACCTCAATATAAATCGTGGTTAAAATTTTTATTGTATGTACATAAGTACACACTTATATTCCTATCTGTCTTTCCTATCCATCAACTTGCTCGTGATATACAAGAACAATGTCCAATCGTATCCGATATAATTGAGAATTATATGTATGTCGATGATTCTAGCAGGGGCACACACGAAGCAACGAGCAATTTCAGCCATTGCAGAACTCCGCACGGCACTTGAAACAGCCGGGTTCCCTCTGAGAAAGTGGACATGAAACACAAAGAAGTGTTAAAAGAAATACCAAGGGACCACTTACTGTGTGCGGATTTCTTAGAAATCGAAGGGGCTAGCGTCGCCAAAACGCTAGGCATTCGATGGCAATCCACAACAGATCAGTTTTTCTTTGCTCCGTTCAGAATGGTATCTCAGCCTTCGCTCACTAAACGTGAAGTACTATCTCAGATAGCGAAACTGTTCGATCCTGCTGGATGGCTAGCACCTGTGATAGTTCAAGCAAAGATTTTCATGCAAGAGATCTAGCTCCAAGAACTGTGGTGGGATGATTCCCTGCCGGAAGATCTCGTTAAGCGTTGGCATGAATTCCTAACCGACTATCCCTCTCTCGAAGAAATCCGAATCCCAAGATGGGTAGATTTCCAGCCAAAGGCAAAGGTGCAGTTCCATGACTTCTACAATTGAACAGACTTCACCATTGTTCTTGCCTGGTTGGAGAAACCTCCATTCAAATGGTCTACCTTCGTGGCTAACCGGGTAGCCAAGATAACGTCAACCAATCCCATGTTCGATCCGAACATCACCCAGCCGAGGGGGGTTTCTCCTCGGGACCTATTGGGCAGCATTTTGTGTTGGCATGGACCCGAATGGTTACAGCTACCACAAGACCAATGGCCAGTTCCTGTTACGGTACTTGAGACAGAGATAGAACAACGTGCAGTTAAGTGCAATGTCTCACAGCTACCCTCCTACAACATTCTGGAACGATTCTCCAGATTCGACAAGGCATTGCGAGTTATCGCATATGTCTGTCGTTTTATCCAGCGTTGCAGAAATCCAGCGATCCATCTCCCTGCTGAGCTCCGTAATGAAGAACTTAAGTTCAGGCCATACTTATCGAGTATACTCAACGTCAAGCTTATTCTAAGGAGTATGGCTGTTTGCTTGATAAGAAGCAAATCCAAGGCTCAAGCAGCATTCGCAACTTAAACCCGTTCATCGATCAAAGTGGTATTCTGCAATCCTGTAGAAAAGCTTTAAGACGCACTTCTACAAATCCACCTCATCCTCAAAATATACATTTGAGGAGTTTTCGACCCACCTCTCCAAGATTGAAGCCTTTCTTAACTCTAGGCCAATCTCTCCAATGTCGGAAGATCCGACCGATTTATTGGCTCTAAGTCCAGGCCACTTCCTAGTTGGCGGCCCTCTATTGTCAACCAACGAGCCAGTAATCCAAGAAGAGGCTATTTCTATAATTAACCGCTGGCAGCGACTCAAAGCGCTCCACCAGCAATTCTGCTTTCGGTGGAAGAACGAATACTTAAAAGAGCTCCATAAGCGGAACGAAGCAGTATTAATCAATAAATACTGCCCCAATTGCCTTTCACATCAGCACTCAGGGAAGTCATGCTGCAGTGGAGCCAAGTGCAAAATTTGCAAAAAGGATCACCACACACTACTCCACATGCGTGATCCCCGTGGCGCTCGACCCTCTCGGTCAGCCAACAGGCCCACAAGAAGAGAGAAGAAGAGAAAAGCCAAGAGAAGAGGAGAATGTTGATGCCAGTTCAATGCTAGTCTGAACGGAGCATTGACTGAGCCTCACTCAGTGAGAGAGAGTCACTCAGTGAGAGAGACTCACTCTCACATAGGATCCAAAGTACGCTCAGTACTCTCCCCACGATCTCCACTCCACCTCAACAGGTTCGACATAAGAAAATGCAAAATCACTTCAAATGTATAGTTCATTATATGCAGCCGAAAGTTTCTAATAAAGCACCACTACCAAATAATCATACTGATTTTCAAACAACACCTGAAGATTACTTAATTGCAGGTAAAACAGGATTTGGTGGGGCCAAGGAGGCACCATGATTGTTTTTAACAATCTGGGCAAGGTTGCGCGCAGGTCTACCTTTGCGGCCAGGAGCTGAAGGGGCTGAGGCAGTTTGGCTAACTGGGACAGGTTCAGGAACAGGTACGGGGACTATTGGGACTATTACAGGGGATAAAACAGGGGCAATATTTGGGCAGTCGCTCGGAGAAGGCGATAATGACAACATTGGAGATAAGTTGCCAGGCAAGGACAAAAGAGGCATAGGTGTCTGGACAGACGGATAGGGCAACTGCAAAAATTGAGTCTCCAACCGGAAATTGGTTAGAGACTCGAATTTGTATTTGCTAAGCAACTCAAAACTCGAGTCAAAACTACTCGTGAGCTGCTTAGCCACGTTATTTAGTTTTAAGAATTGATTTCTCACAGAATTATACATTCTGGTTAGGCAAAGCTAATCGAGAAGTGACGGTGCAGCAGGGCCAGAGATCTAAACTAAATAAACAGGAGCATCTATATTTGAAGTGCCTTGTGTTTTTTTTTTTTTCATTCTTTTGTCAACAATTAGGCAATCACGGCCGAATAAGAGTCGCTTATTTTCAGCAACTTTTCACATAGCGGCGGAACGACCCCAGCAGCACCCATCACGATGATCAACTATAACTCTAGCCGCGGCGGAGAGATCACAGAGGTTTCTCTCCCCTTTCCCATAAAATTAACCACTCTGTGGCGGAGCGATCGCTACAACTCCCTACCCCCTTTTCAGCATCGTGTCTCAGCAAGATTGAGTTTTACAACCCCGGCTAGAAACGAGACTTTACAAAGGACATGCAGCTGGCAATAAATTGCACGACAAATCGTGTAACGAAATATAGTATAATATAGAGGCAAGGCCTTAAGGAATGATAACAAAAGCAGATGAAAGAAAAATTGATAAAGATTTAATAAGAGCACAAGACAAAGATAATATTTTGAATAACGCTAAATATGATAAGGCTAGGTTTGACAAAAATAAAGCAAAGAGTATAAACATAAGGTTGGTGATCATATCCTACTCAAGAGGGAAGAACGAATTCAAACGAAGTTAGATGCCAAATGAGATAATTGAAATACTTGGATGGAGACAGGTGTTTATTAAAGTCATTGACGAGTCAGCGCACGTATATATACTGGCATACTGGCAGCACAGCAAGTCCCGAGTGTATATATATATATATATATATATATATATATATATATAGTCGGATCGGAGAAATCACTTCCTTTGCAATAAGGCATACTGGCAGCACAGCAAGTCCCGAGTGTCGTTATAATCACAAAAAAATTATATTCTTAGGAGCGAGCACGTCCGTTCGCTATGACTTTCACTTTTAGAATGAATAATTTTCATCGTCCCCTAGCATACTACTCATGCTCTTGTCATTCTACATTCTTCTCTGACTATTAGTACTGTTAGTGAACACTCAACACTATACCAAACTGAACGTTATACAACCCACTCGGGCCATGCTCGGCAGCGACTATCTTCTTTGTGTCACACCATGCTTTCAGTGGCAACCCTAATGCAAGTAGGACAGGTATGTTAAATAGCAGAACCTTCTGTCAAATTCTCTGATTCTTACTAACACTTAATCGTTAACCTTCAAAAATAATACTCACAATAATTTGTTGGATACACGACACGGCCTTCCTGACATTTCACACGTCCTCGTGTGTACATTTCGCTTAGAGCATGCCATAGTCAAAATTGTTGGGTAAAATTTAAGTCATTACTTTACTTTAAGAATCACTTTATAAACAGCAGAATCATCGGTCATTGTAGGTTTTCTTTTATTTTATTTTTTTTTGTTGTTGTTCTGTCATCACACGTCTATAGGCTCTTGCTGCCCAGCAACGATAACATGGAGCGAATCCATACAGGTCTTTCAACCTCTGACCCCCGCCACAATATCACCCGCTTCAGCACGCCATGATCGAGCACGTGTGCACGGCGTGACTATTGTGGTGCGGTCTTAGCCATCGAGTATGAGCCCAACCGCACTCTCTCTTAGTGCCACAGTGTCTTGAGCAATGTCCTCAACAAAATTCCCTAAACCTTGTGCTAGCAAAACAAATACCCTGATCAGCTATGATGCGTGCCGGCACTCCGAATAGTGCAACAGTTTCTTTGACTGCCTTAATGCAGTTTTCCATATCAAGGTTCAGCGTATGTTGAAGGTGAACAAATTTTGTGAACGCATCAACTTGAACTATGATGTACTCTTTCAAGTCGTTTTTGCCACTTAACTTTCCGGTTGTATCAATATGCACAGTGTGCCAAGGTATGTCATCTTTAGGAATCGGGTGCATTTCTATTTGTGGCTTGCCAGATGGTGGTTTTGACACTCTACACGTAATGCAATTTTCTACAAACTTTCTCACATACTTAGACATCTTCTCGAACCAGTAGTTGGCATACATTTTGTCTAGAGTTTTCTTCCACCCTAAATGCATTATGGCTTCATGAACATTGTTAATGACTGACCATCTAAAGGCTCTAGGTATTACAGGCAAACATTTTGTTCTGCCATGTCTTTGAATCCTTCGTTATAACACTCCCGCTCTCAATTCGTACGACGCTGAGATAGCTTCTCCCATCTCATAGTTTCGCAATTTTAAGGTTATGGAAGCAATATCAGAATCTCGTTGCTGTTCGGCTAGAAGCCAATCGTCGGTTATCTCAGCTAGGTTTATGCGCATTTCAACCGTTTTCGCTGAGGATTTATAATCAATGGGCCATGGATTGCGCGAGAAAAAATCAGCATGCGCCATGCGTTTTCCCTTCCTGTATTCAATACTGAAATCGAATGATTGAAGATATGCCCACCATCGATGTACCCTTGGGGTTAGGTCAATTTTATTTTTTGATACTTGCTTTCAAGAAGTTTCAATCTGTATGCACAATAAATTTTTGCCCATGTAAATAATGACAGAAGTGTCTTACTGCGTTGTACACCGCGAGGGTCTTAAGCTCGTATGAGTGCTTCAGCCATTGTCGTACATTTGCTATAATATTCAATAACTCTGGGTCTATTTGCTATCTTATGCATTAAGCACCATATTCAATTGAACTTGCGTTTGTATGTAGTTCAATTGGCTTTAGTGGATCGAAAATTGTCAAATCGGAGTCATTAGTCAAAATTGATATGATTTTTTGACGAATCTCCTCATATTCCGGCTTCCAGACAAATTTATTATTTTTGGAGGTGAGATTATATAAAGCTTTCATCTGCTCAGAAAATATTGGTACGAATTGCCTAAAATACGAGGCTAGGCCCATGAATTGTCGCACCTGTGTTACTAACTGCGGTGACGGCAATTCGGCCAACGCTTGTATCTTGCGTGGATTTGGTCGAATTTGACTCGCTTCAACTAAGTATCCTAATTATTCTATGCTCGTTTTCAAGAATATATGCTCATTCTTGCAATATTAAAGGAGAATCTAGCTCTAGACAAGTTTTCCAAGACCGCTTGAAGCCGATTGCGCGCTGAAAAATCGAGGAAGCATTTTCCAATCCAAAAGGCCTGGCCAAAAATTCATATTGTCCTTCTGGCGTGACAAAAGCAGTGCGCTCGATAGAGTCAGGGTGTATTGGAACTTGGTAAATACACTTGCCATGTCTAAACTGAAGAAATATTTGCCTTCACGTAGTCTGTTAGTCTGATCAGAAATCAAAGGCAGCGGATATTTTTCGGCGACCGTATTAGCATTAAGTTCCCGATAATTGACACATAGCCGATCGGTTCCATTTTTCTTTCTTTCCATAATTTGGGCTTGCAAATGGGGAGCAACTCGGACGTATAACGTTTGATTCTAATAATTCTTTTACTTTATTTCCCACGACTTTCTTTTCTTCTATAGTCAACCTATACGGACGTCTTTGAACAATTTTATGTGTGTTGCATAATGCCGTATCATTATTCAAATGAGACTCCAGACCCTAAACTCAATATACTAAGTCCAACCAAAACATCATAATATAAAAACTTATCCACAACTACATTACTACAAATAATATTTCTAGAGGGATTCATCGATTTCGACATTAGCAAGATTTGCATAGTGTTATGATTTTCATGATTTTCACCAATGCCCTTTAGAACTACTAAATTATTAGAATTTTTCAGCTTTTCAGCACAACTCTCTTGATGAGCATTAATTTAGCTACAGAATGAAAACAAAATGGAACGGGCTCACCAAATTAATGCAGCATTTGACATTTGCATTGCTCTTAATATCTCGAGAAATTTTCTATTTTGAGACTCCAGAAGCTGAAGCCACACTCGGCAGAGACTATCTTCTTTGTCTCACACCATGCTTTCAGTAGCAACCCTAATGCAAGTAGGACAGTTATGTTAAATAGCAGTACCTTCTGTCAAATTCTCTGATTCTTACTAACACTTAATCGTTAACCTTCAAAAATAATACTCACAATAATTTGTTGGATACACGACATATATATATATATATATGTATCAGAGAAATCACTTCTTTTACAATTAGGCATACTGGCAGCACAGCAAGTCCCGAGTGTTGTTGTAGTCTCCAAAAAAATTTTATTCTCAACAGCACGGCCGTTCACTTTGACTATATATATATTATTTTATACATATATGTATATAGTTACTGATGGGAACTGCTTGTGTAAAGTCGTGCACCGGCCGGGGTTATAAAACTCAATCTCACCAAGTCCACTCTTAACTATCAATAAATCCTCTTCTCTTGTTCTCTTAATATTTTTTTTTTTTTAATTAGACTTCAATATATTTCCTTAGCTTAATAATCAAATTATAATTGCATTAGTTCAACGTGATAACAATATCAATTAATAATATAATAACTCCATTGGTTTGACATCTTAATAATAAAAATCAATATTATAATACCCATTTTGCATTCGCGTCTGTTGGGTTGTGTAGCTACTGCCCTTATAATTCTGACCCCGCGTCACAATTAATATGTATCAAATATCTTTCATTTTATAGCTATAGCCCAGTGGCCCGCCACCACGTAGCTATTAATGAAATAAATAAAAAAATCTAACTACTCACCAATTAAAGCTACAATTTTAATGCAATTGTCTTGTTGTCTTGAATATACGAATATTATATTAACGGCGGGCGTGCTGTGCGTGCGCAGCGTACTTTTTCGATTCCCGCATTGCCAACATAAATTGATGCTAGCCAAAATGAAGAAACTTTGTGTGACAAATTTCATAATGAAGATTAATAATTTAAATTAGCCGAGCGAATAAACTAAAATATAACACTACCGACACTACTGGACTAGGCATTGGCCTTATTTACTAACAGAGTATTTTAGATCTGCTGTCGATGCACTATCGGTAGCAGCGGTCATAAACTATTGTTTTTAATTAGGGTGTTTTTCTTAACCTTGCTAATTATATTTCTAACGTGACATTTCTTAGCGAAGGTCACTTTACAATCTTTAGCGACCACATGTGCGTTATCTATTTTTATGCTGCTGCTAGCAGTTTGGTATATTTTGAAAAAACAAGGTGTTGCCCTGCAGTTTTTTAGATAAAGTTATTTTTCTTATCAGATATACAATAATAATTACGACTAAAATTAGTACAATCATTAACGAAGCATATCCAGACACGTGATGGAAGTTTAAGTCTTTTATTTCAACGTAGTGGTCTTTTAATTCTTGAACCTTGCTTAGTAGCTTTCTTAATTCCTAAGAAGTACTAATCTTAGTTGCTGTTTATGGATCCCACATAACTTTGAATATTTCTCTTACCTCTCCTATGTAAGATTCCCTCTGTCATTCTGATTGCATTTTATGGTGAGCAATTAAAAATTTGTCTTGATGTTTCCGGTGGTATTTTTTCACAGTGGATTCTAGCTCTCGTATTACGCAGGTTCTTAAAGAGCCAACTGCTTCTGCCTTCTAATTCTACCCAGTATGTTTTGAATGTAACTATAGATTTATAGACACAATTCGATGGTGAAGTTCCGCAGGTGATATTACTGGCACTGCTCCAAGGCCTATTCCCTTCACACACTCGTTTGCTTGAGTGCCATTTTTTTGCATTTGTTTAATGTCGATTCTATTATTAGATGGTACGAATCCATCTCAAAGTTATTTGATCCACGGCAAGGAGCCGTTATGTTTATGGCCAAGATCGCGGCAAGGAGCCGTTAATATTATAATTGACTTAATTAAGCGTTATCGACTAAAGGGTAAGGAGCCGTTAAGCTTATTGTTCATGTCGTGCGTATTATTAGAATATGTGTATAAGAAAGGGCAAGGAGCCCCTCTTAGCTTAAGTTTGAATATAACCGCCGGCCGCGGCAGCAACCGCGCATTGTCGTTCTGTTGCTTAACACCGTCTTCGAGAGCGCAACTTTAATTGGGCGGCGGAGAGCGAAAGCTCCGAGGCGAAGTTGCGAAAGCTCGCGTCGAAGTTGAGCGGCCGAGGCGAGCGCACGGCTCGCGAATATCATAAATAAATAAGGAGCAATACATGTGAATAAAATGAAGTTAGAAAAGAAAGTCTGCTAGTTTTATTTATTTCCTGTTAGGCGTATTCTCTAACATCGGGGCTTGCCGATGTTCAACACAACCCTCTTCCTCCAACCTGAAGTGCAGGGAATGTGGTGCGAGGCTGCTGCCCAGTGGTGAACGTGGTGCGAGGCTGCTGCCCGGTAGAGTGTGTTGCGAGGCTGCTGTCTGGTAGTGTATGCGGTGCGAGGCCACGGCCCGAGAGCAGGTATTTTGCGTTTGCTGTATGGTAGTGTATGTGGTTCGAGGCCTCGGATCATGATCAACCCCGGCTCAATGTATGTGTGTACTTCATACCCTACCCTGTAGAAATAGTAGTAGGGACCTTTTGCTTGAAGCACTGTTTTCAGAAAAAAATAAGGTGTATACACAGTATTTGTAGTCGGGCATACCCTAGAGTGTAAGTACCCTAGCAGAGGATAAGGGGAAAATAATACCTCGTATATGGGCAAGGTATAAAACTAGAGCATTAAGTAGTCGAGCATACCCTAGCGAAAATTGGTCATACCCTGTGCTAGGCAAAAAAAATAATAATATAAACACTTGTAAGATCTATGCGACGAAAATGAGTGCAAAATCGAGCACACAAAGCGGAGTGCCAAAAATATAACGGTCGGTCGTAAAAGTACAGCGCGCGCGCACCAGACAGGCGACAGCAATACCACGCTTGAATACTTGTGCACAAACGCGCACCGCAGTCGACGTCGGCGTCGAAGGGCCGTTAAGGCGTCGCGGCAGCGCCTGTACAGTCGGACGAATTCAGCTCACGTTCGGTGAAAAGCTGAATTCGTCAGTACGGTCAGCATCGGCAATGACAACGGGTGTGTTTAACAAATAAAAAAGGAAACGGAAAATCAAAAAAAAAACATCAAGTGCATTTTTGTTGGTTTTTTTTTTATATTTTTTATTTTGTGGAGTGATCAAAAATTAAAATAAAGAGAAAACGAATAAAAAAAAAAATAAAAATTATAATAAAAAAATAAACCAATAAGAAACAAACAACAAAATAGTTGATAAACAAGAGAGAAAAAAAATGACAAAGACTCCGACATAAAATAATGGAAAAGGAAGGGCGCGTGGAGGAGCTGCCTAAGCGGCTACCCACCTACATGCAGGATGGCGGAGCCTGATCTAAGAAGCTCACAATTGAACGGACGTTCGCAAGCGCCCATCTCTAGCTTAGCCGTCTCGGGTGCAGAGGAGGCTCATGCTTTCGGTAAAAACGAAGACCGCCGAGCAACCGCGGTGAACGTAGAGGTAGGACGGTCCCCTGCCGAATCAGGTAGTGTTCCCTACAATACTGGGCCACAAACGTTCCGGAACAAGTTCTGAAGTGGGGCATGAGAAATGATGGCCGCTCCGACCCCCTTGGGTTCCTAGAGGACCTAGAGGAGCGCGCCATCACATATGGTATTGCCCTTGATCGATTGACTAGGGAAATGAGTGAGGTGTTCTGCGACAGGGCTGCTCGTTGGTTCTTGAGCAGTGGACTAAGGGATGTGCCATGGTCAGTGTTTAGAAGGGGTTTCTTAGAGTTCTTCCTGCCTCTGCGCTACTTCGAAAGGCTTGAGGACGAAATCCGATCCCGCAGGATCGCAGAATTCAAGGAATTCTTAATAGAGCTGAGGGCTCTAATGCATCACGACAGATACGGCGCCGAAGCTGCACCGGATATACGAAATCGCCGCTCCCGAATACAGGCTTTATGTGCGACGGCAGGATTTCTCCACCTTATCCCAGCTAACTCAGCTGGCTGTGAAGTACGAGACAGCTATGAGGCAGAGGGCGGAAAACTCAGGAAGCCAGTCAATTAGTCAGGTGGTCATGAGTTCGAGTAGAGCAGAATAGGCGAGGACGGTAGAGTCCCATGGGGGACACCTCAACCCGTTCCTGTATACACCCAGCGGGTCCGGAGCGACCGTTGTGGACAAGAGGAACCACGCCTTACCCGCAGTAGCCCATGCGGAGGTTGCCCATCAGATGATGAGCGTGTCATAGGCGCGGGCAGGAGGGGCACTTTGCCAGGGAATGTCCCAATGCACCCGTCTTAATTTGTTGGGTATGTGGGAACCGGGGCAGAAGTAGCCAGGATTGCTGTTGCCGCATAGAGGCGGAAAACGGGCAACGGCGTCGCCCAGGCCAGGATCGGGTCGGCGCCGACACACAAGGGATTCGAAAATAGGACACCCACTGAATGTGGAAGGTGGCCGGATCGGTGGAGATTAGCGGCCTCAGGATGCCTGACACCGGAGCCACTCGCAGCTTCATGAGTGAAGATTGCGTACACAAAGTACACGAAGTAGGGAAGGCATTGTGATTTCTTGGGTGCAATGGGCACTACAATACGCTGCGGCAAGGCAGAGCTGGTCTTAGAGACGGTGAAGGTCTCACGCGTCAGGAAGCGGGAGTGCCTGCTCGGTAACTAGCGGAAAAGGATACGAGCGAAGAGCCGAATGAAGGCCTCCCAGGTCATGAAAGGGGAGCACCTGCTCGGCAACAAAATAGGGAGGATACCAAAAGGGAGCCGAAGGGAGGCCTCAACAGGTCAGTAAAAGGGAGCACCTGCTCGGCAACAACGTCAGGAAGAGGAGAAAGAAAGCCTCACGCGTCAAAGAACGGGCGTGCCTGCTCGGCAACCGATGGAAAAGGACAAGAAAATGGAAGCGAGGGATGAGCCTCAATCGGGATTGAGCCAAAAGCTTGAGGAGCCCAAGAGGCGGCGTGTAGAGCTGCAGAGGTAGGTCTACGCCGGTCATGTAGGCGGCACGGCAGAAATGTGCCAGAGAACAGAGGGATTAGGAGTCATCGCTAGGATTATCTCGGACGCAGAGGATCGGGAGCAGTCGCCGGAACGTTGCAATCGTGGGGCTTCACCTAGAGACGGAGTGGTGCACGGAGGAGGCGAGGCACAGGGTGAGACTAGCATCGAAGAGGCAGAGTGGCCAGCGCCTCTGGATCCGGAACTCAGGGAGTTCCTGGAGTCGGAACTGGCACTCTTTGAGGGGCTGCAAGGCGTCTCGCATATCGCCGAGCACCGGATCCGACTGAAGGATGACAATCCGCTGAAGCAAAGGTATTATCCGAAGAATCCGGACATGCAGAAGGTGATTGACGAACAGGTGGATGAGCTGATGAGAAGGAGACTGGCGAGTGGCGTAAATGCGTCGACTACCGGCAGCTCAATGCACATTCCATTCCGGATGCTTATCCTGACCCTCGGATTATTCACATCCTTGAGCGGTTACGTCACGCCCGGTTCATCTGCACTCTGGATTTGAAGCACTGGCAGATACCGATGGAAGCCAATAGTAGGGAATGCACGGCGTTCACAGTCCGCGGAAGAGGTCTTTTCCAATGGCGGGTGATGCCATTTGGTTATCATTCGGCGTGTGCGACCTTTCAGCGAGCCTTGGAGCCACGGTAATAGGGCCGGAGATGGAGCCCCATGCGTTCGCTTACGTAGACGATACCGTGGTGATAGGGGCGACAAAAGAGCAACACGTAGAGAATTTGACGGAGGTATTCCGCCGTTTAAGGGCGGCCAATCTCAGGCTGAATAGGAAGAAGTGCATCTTCTTCAGGGAAAGGTTGGTCTACCTGGGGCATGTTATTTGTGGAGAAGGGATACGTACCGAACCGGAGAAAGAGGAGGCGATACGTAACCTTAGGGCCCTGACTAATTGTAAGGACTTGCGGCAGTGTCTTGGGGTGGGTTTATAGTACCGGCGTTTTGTACCCAACTTCGCGACACAGGTGCAGCCGTTAACGGCGCTTATAAATAAGGGGCGGAAGGAGCAGGACCATTATGGCAGCACCAACTGTCCAACGCCGCTGAGGGCTTCGCCGCGAAAGTGGCACCCAAATTTGACGGCCCCTATCGGGTCGTCAAGTTCATATCCCCCAACATCGTGCGCCTAGTGAAACGAACGAAAGAAGAGAGTGGCCAATATCTCGCAACTGAAGCCGTTTCACCAAGAGATGACCAAACTCGAAGAGGACACACCGGGACCCATGGATGACGAGTAGGCGAAGGGTGAGAGCGATACCCGTCGCCTAACGTAACCCCTGTACTAAATTTAGATTAGATTAATGTGAGCCGCCCCAGTAGCCGGCGCAGCCTACCAGCTCAACCGCAGCCCGGACCCAATCGAGGAAAGGGACTCGCCGGCGCCGAAGCCCACGGCGATTTACGAGCCGTTGAGAATAATGTTCTTATGTTATGGCTGTCAAGTAGAGGCGGTGGCAAGCAGCGTGGTCTGTTATGGACTCAAATTTTATTGAAGGATTTTTTTAAATTTATTTCTATTGCTGCTAAAAAGAGCTCGTTTCGCAGGCTGCATTTTGTGTTGGGTTCGGGGTATCCGCTACCACTACCATACTAGAGCCGAGAATTACAAAAGGAGCTGCGAATAGCACGTCCCTATTGCTATTAAAAACCCTTTTTTTACATGTAATATAATATATTTAAAATACATTTTACAATAAGCCGTAATCCTCTGAATTCTATGTGTTGAGGTAGCATGGAGCAGGGCTAACGGTTACCGACCAGAATTACTCAGAAAGCGTAGAAATGAGAGAAACAGTCAATAAGAAAATCTGCGGTGCCTCCCACCTTCAAAACGACAGTTTAGTCAGATTTACTTAGGCATACCGGCAGTTACGGGGATATATTTGAATGTGTACGCGTGCAGGATTTGGGTCAGATTTCGTTGCCGCACAGAGCGAAAAGGAATTTGCCTTTGTGGTGAACGGCGGGCGTGCTGTGCTCACCGTACTTTTTCAATTTCCGGCATTACATAAATTGAAACTAGCCAAAATGTGGAAACTGTGTGCTTATATAATAATGAAAAGTTTTCCGGACATGTTTTTTTTTTCTAATGCATTTTGTTTATTTCGAAATCTGGTATCCTGTTGCTCTATGTAAGCAACTTTTATCAGAGTCACATAATTACTTAGCTTAACGAAAATTACGGATTTACAATTAGTTTAACAGACTAGACATATATACAGAAACATATTCAGAGGTATTTAATGCAGTATAAATATCGATCGACTAGGTCAGTTGGGTAGGTCCTCTTCAGTCGCCTTCTTCTTCGCCTCCTTGGCAGGTTCCTTGTCAGGACGTTATGATGGTTGTGAACATTTGTTAAGTAGCTCGCTGCTTGCCTGTTGACTACGTCGCCCACCATTGGTACCCTGAGGTCCTTTGCGATGTCGCGTGTGCGAATATACCATTCGTCTCCAGTTATTTTGCGCAAGGTTTTGGCTTGAATGATGCGAATTTTGTTCAGGTGTGTCTTTGCAGCTATACCAAAACAAGCAAGTCAAATTAGCAAATTATATTTGAACAACTGTGCATTTATTGAGTACTTGATAGATATCGGTTTATTCTTACGAATCCTAGTTCTTATACACTAACAGAGTATCTTATTTGAGATCTGCTGTCGATGCACCATCGGTAGCAGCGGTCATAAACTATTGTTTTTAATTAGGGTGTTTTTCTTAACCTTGCTAATTATATTTCTAACGTGACATTTCGTAGCGTATGTCACTTTCCAATCTTAATCGACCACATGTGCGTTATCTATTTTTATGCTGCTGCTTTCATTTCGGTACAATATGAAATTTTACCGAGGGTGTAAGTGAGACTCGCTGTAACGTGCTCATGCGTGAACACCGACTCTTGTCGGGCAAAATTTTCCGGGTATAGATTAATAAAATCATTTATAACTAATTGTTATTGTGGTTTCAGATGTTAGGAGAAATGGTCTTCGGAAATGTTCCTAGTATGCTAATTTTTTCGTTTTCAATTATTCACTGTTAAAAAGTAGAGGAGTTAAGAATTAATATTTATTGTTATATTTATAGAATGCCATGCATCATACTAACGTTAAGAGAGAATTTCCGGCTCATCGTTTGTTGAAAGGGGGAGGAGCATGAGAGCATATTTGTTCAACATGAGGGAGAGGCATTCGTCTTATTAAGGGTGGGTACGCCTGGGATAAGTGGGTTAGTATCATTATTTTATTATTATTATCTCTATATATAAAACTGTTTGTCCTGACTGACTGACTGACTGACTGATTGGTGATCAACGCACAGCCCAAACCGTAAGAGCTAGGAAGCTGAAATTTTCACTGTAGCTACCTTATGTGATGTAGGTGCACGTTAAGACGGGGTTTCGGGAAATTCCACCCGCAAGTGTGGAAAAATCGCGAAAAACGTTTGTATGTAACTTTTTTGTTTACCATCCGATCGGCCTCTAACTTATTTTCAAAGATCTTTGTTCAAATTCATTTGAGGGGTGTTTAACACTTTTCGAAAAATCCGTTCCTCCTTGGTGGAAATGGAGGTCAACGATTTGGGGGATGACGTTTTGTGTTCAAATTCGTTTCCAAAGATCTATAAGAAAAATCATTTGATACGTGTTTCACACTTTTCGCAGAATCCAAATTTTTTCGGGTGGAATGCGACTCAAAGATTTTTTGTGCGAAGTTTTAAGTTGTGTCCGATTTGCTTCAAACTTATTTTCAAAGCTCTTCATAAGAATATAATGAATACGTGTTTCAGCGATTTGGGAAATTCCACTCGCAACATTGATAAATTGGCGGAAAATGTTTCTATGAAAATTGTTTGTTTACCGTCCGACAAGTTTAACATGCGTTCCACGGGCAAGGCCGGGTTATACCCGCTAGTTTGATATATATATAAATATTTTTTCAATAAATTCATTTGCTCGCTTTTATATTATGATATGGTTTTATTTTTACAGATTTTAAGCTAATTTCTTCAAAATTCTTGTTTTGGCCGCAAGTCGCAACAATGTAAAATGGTTTCGTTTTAAAAAGGACACACTCTCATGACCCTGCCAACATAAAGAACTGAAGAAATTCCTTCTTCTTTCAGTGTCTGGTGTATAAATTGGGCAACATTGGCTAAGTCGTAAAGTATGTGTTCCGAACTATTTACTTTATTTGGTGGATGGACTCATTATGTATATTTTATACGAGGAACTGTTTCGTTGTCATAGATGTTTCGTTGTCAGCTCCCATGACTTCCACCGATAGCTTGCAATATTGGTAAATAGTGCGGATGAGCGATATTAACTCAACCCGTTACAAGTAACAAGTATTTAAAAGTAACTAATTACTGCTGTTACACCTTTCAAAGGTAACAGCGACAAAAATCATCCTATGACATGTACGGATAGTAATGCAAGGGTCTACTCTTTATTCGTTGTTTACTCAAAAGATTGACACCGAAAATTTTACTAAGAGATTTCTACGACGATATGACAAATGACTTGATCAATGTTGATGGCGAGCTTTGTACACACTTAACACGAATATATACTTTTCAGCATATTTTATACATTTCAAAAACTTGCACAGTTATTTTAATTTGTATGGTGCTGTCTTGTCTCCCCGGCTTGCCTATTATTATACTTGTTGTAGAATTGAAGTCTTTATAACAGATCTATACTCAGGTTGCTACTTTCGTACTCGTTGTTACGGGCAGCAATACGATTAAAAAAATATATATATAAATACCACACCAAACAATATGCTGTTTTTGGATTGCCGGCTGAAGGAAAGCTATCGATAGATTCGAATGGTGCGCAATTATCGGAGCCACCAGTTCCTTAGCTTGACTCTAGATATTTTTGAAAGGAAGAGCGGTTTTTGTTGTTGGGAAGAGAAAAAGTAAGAAAAAAGATCTAGAGTCATTAAATTAAATTTATTAGTGCCGCCATAACTGAAGTCTCACAATACGGGAGGAGCGGATTGGCCACCACCTTTGGGTGACCTCAGGTTTTTTTTATAGTTTTAAATCATCCAAATTGAAGAAAGAATTAAAAAGAAAAAATGGCAGTCGAATAATTAATATTAAATGATAATAATTTTATATTAATTTAATTATTAGTATCATAGTTATTTATATTATTTATTATTGATTATAAGAAAGCGCTGTTATGTATAGGTAGCAGCCACGCGCAGGCGGCCACGACTTGCAATGATTAATTAATAATAATCTGCATTTAAGATAAACTTAAATTAATTTATTCGTCCTAGGTGTTAGTGTCGTCGAGCCGTTTTCGCGTCTGCCCTACAAAGAAGAATTATTATAAAAATTGTGAAATATGTTAAGTGTTAAATGTCTTTGTGTAAGTAAAAGTGAAATGTTCGAGTAAGAAATTACGGTGGGTGAGATAAATGTGTGAGGCGGGTGCCCGTCAGGATTTGGGAGTCGGCAGGTGCACTTATGGCCAACTCATGGTGAGGAGGGCTCCGTTAGGGTGGACCTTAACAGCTGTCCACCGTATGCTTGTTTTCCGATTGTCCGACAGAGTGTTCAAAAAGAAACCGAAACTCGTTAGTCCAAGTTTAAATATAAATTATTTTGTTAACCTACTCTTCCCTTTATCGATGTCTTACCCACCCCTGGTTGATCTCTGCCTAGCCGGCAAGTCGATGAAGCGAACCCGAACCACAAGTCGGACAGTAACATCGTCGAAGAGCTGAGTACTGTGTTACTGGCCTGTACTTAGGTTGTTCCCTTCGTACTCGTCGAAGAGCTGAGTACTGTGTCACTTGCCTGTACTCAGGTTGTTACTTTCGTACTCGTCGAAGAGCTGAGTACTGTGTTACTGGCCTGTACTCAGGTTGTTCCTTTCGTACTCTTCGAAGAGCTGAGTACTGTGTCACTGGGTTGTACCACTAACCAAAAAACATATAGATGGGACATGCCGTACTAGAAATTTGGGCACCAAAAAAAATGTGCATCTGGTCCAACGAGCGAGTAAGATATACATACATATGATGTCTTTTGATCGCTCACACTAAAGGAAACTCCGTTGGCTTACTCTCTTCCATATGATTTGTGCGATAGAACTGCATCGCTGTCTATTTGTATCTCGCTCGCACTTACTCTCAGTGCTCTCAATGCTCTCTTTATGTCTAGGTACCGTTTTAATGTTTGTTTGTGCAGGTGTCCGCACAAGCAAAAATGCCCACAAATTCAATTTGTTCCATGACGATGTGAAATGCTTGCATTTTAGCTCGTAATTATTGGTAAGGGTACCTACCGTAAATCATAAAAAGAAGGGCACGCGTCAAACGCGGGCCAATAATGATATTTTCTTTTGCGCCCATGATCTGCCCATTCATACACATTTGTCTGTGTGTGTGTGTGCGCAGAGCTCGAAATTCAGAAATCCTAAAATATTGTCAAAGTTGGATCGGACAGGCAGGCAGGGACCAACAGGCACACAAGCGCATAAATGCTTTCATTCATATACAAAATATGCAAGTATGCGTAAATAGCAAGTCCAAAAACTTTTAAATGCACATATGCCAACGCGTAGGTACCCTTACCAACGATAACGAGCTAAAATGCAAGCATTTCGCATCGTCGTGGCAAACCCTTTCTCTATTTCATATTACTCGTCCATTCAAAAAAGAAGATATTTGAGAAAAATTGAATTTGTGGGCATTTTTGCTTGTGCGGACACATGCACACACAAAGATTTAAACGGTACCTAGACATAAAGAGAGCATTGAGAGCACTGAGAGTAAGTGCGAGCGAGATACAAATAAACAGCGATGCCGTTCTATCGCACAAATAATATGGAAGAGAGTAAGCCAAATCAGTTTCCTGTAGTGTGAGCGATCAAAAGATATCATATGTATATCTTACTCGCTCGTTGGACCAGATGCACATATTTTTTGGTGCCCAAATTTCTAGTACGGCATAGTGGTTGTTAGTGGTTGTACTCAGGTTGTTACTTTCGTACTCGTCGAAGAGGTGAGTACTGTGTCACTGGCCTGTATTCATGTTGTTTATTTCGCACTGGCTGCAAAGCTAAGAACTATGAAACTGATGTGTACTTGGCTGTTATTTTGAACTTGCAACTATGCGGTATCACTTACAAAAACCATGTGAGCGCCTCTTTTCTCAAGCTTGCCTTTTAGATCGTAGAACACGATTAACTGACGATAAGGTCCAAATGCTGCTTTTCCTAAATGCCAACGAAAACCTTTATTAACTTTATAATAATAATACTTCAATATATAAAAAAAATAAATAAATTGTTATATAGCATAACATTATTAAAGTTTATTTTGTTTTTTTATATATTTTTTTTTTAATAAAAAACGGCGCGCCAAAATTTCGAGTAACAGGCGCTGTTATTTATAATTGGTATTTTTTTTGGAACTGTCACAGTTGTCACTCTGACACTGAAATAACACTAACGATCATTCCTAGTTAAGAGTAAATTCACACTGACTACATTTACGGGGAAAGAATGAAATTTATTGAAGACATGAAATTACTGTTCACATTGGCAACATCTAACATCTTTACATATGGCAGCCATACAAGGTGTTGTTAAAAAAGCTCTAAAAATATGAATTTTAACAATAAATTGGCAACTGCTGCATTTATATAAAGGCACAATGTTATTTTTTAATATAAATACTTACAAGCTTAATTATTTGCATTTCGAAAGAATTCTGTTATGGAACTGCTAGTTTCTCTTTGGGCCGCGCCGGCTGGAGTGGTGTATGGATGGTGTAGTCCACACACAATCGATATCAACAAGTTACAACATCTGAAGCAAAGCGACCTACACAACACTATCGCAAAACGAACCATAAAATCGATACACATCAAACAGCCGTAACTACTAACAAATGAACAACATAAACAGCTGTGAGAACAATAAATGTAAACAACAAAGGTGAGACGCTGATATAATTAAAAAAAAACAAACTTTATCGATCCACTTTATTTCTCCAGATCGGGACCCAGCGTACCCGCCCTACCAGATACGATAACCTACTCTGGTCTGCCTCATTTTGGCCACTGAATGGCCTTCATCAGCCCGTTTCAATAGTCATGCCCCCTCTCCCCATCCATAGAAATTTACCCGGACATTTCTCTCTTCAGTATTTGCATGTAATTGATCGCATTTCCTTATAATTATTAACAAGTTCAATATCTCTTATCTTCTTCTATTATTTTACAGAATATCTTCACTCTTCGTTTCATAACATCATGCAAGCGGACATTTCTTTCACTTTAACAGGTGCGTATAATTATTTGCTTTATCTTATAGCTATCACAACTGATCTTAATTTCTAAAATTTAATTTTTATAAAGCAAACAATTAATTTCTTAAAAATGCCTGTTATTTCTTTCGGCATGATCCAATGATATTTTCTTGAAATTTTGTTTAAATGGTGCATTTACGCACAACACGCCTGCCGTTAACCACTGAGGCGAACTACCAGCTGTACCTTTGGGCAGCAACATCATCGGTGCCGAATTTAGGCAAACGCATAAATATACGAGGTGGGCATTGTTGCTGCCCATATGCACAGCTGCACTCTAGGGTCAACGGCCCAGTTGAAAGCCAAGGGCATGCGATCCGGTCTCCTCTTAATCTCTCTATGAGCGAATCGGGTGCGCAATCACGATCGTTCTATTGCGTTTCCCCTCACAGCGCAGTGGATCACAAGCCGGACGTTGCCATTCTTCAATACTCTGACCATATGACAAAAAGATATCGGTGTGGCCGATAATACCGAACGCAATCAAAACAAAATGGAATATCGACGCTGCCGATAAAGTCAAATGCAACAATTTCATCAGTTGTGCCTGAATATTTGCAGTTCTAGACTCTATTTCATTCACGTGCTTTTTTGCGCTTGCTGGTGTTCCTGTTTTCATGTAATTTTCGGTAATATCTGCTAAATATACCCAATATCTGGTCAATTTTTATAAAATGGACCCAAATAGATGGCGAATTATAAATTGATCTATTTTCCCCTTCAACGCAAAATCTTACTTACTCATTTTTCTTCATGAGGTTATCCAATTTGGATCGGATATCAGTCCATTCCTCCAGTGAACCCGGATTGCTTCATCTGCTCTGACATCTTCATGTTTTTCGTAATGAATGGCATTTTTTTTAGGGATGTAATAAAAACTAAGGGCTAAATATGTAGGATAGGAGCATCTCTCAGAGATATTGAAATAAATGAGAAGATGTTGAAACGGCAAACCCTCACTCAACATCTTGACAGAAGATGTAAGATGTTAAATGTTGCTCAGTATGAATTAACTATAATGTTTCAACAAGTGAGAAAAGGCGTTGTGTCCTATATCGATGAGGGAAATATCGGTAGATAAATACATTAATAATATTGACTAACCTATCGGTAAATTTTCATTTGTAATTATTATGTGCACCACTGGCAACCTATGTGAAACACATCTATATAACCCCTTTCGTTGTCATCGAAATTTTCAGTGTCTTCGTACTAGTGCATAACAAATTTAAGTTTTTGAAAATCTCTGTGGAAATTGTAATATAAACTTAGGAATTGCGTGAATGGTACTGCATTATTTGATTGTTAAAACTCAATGGGATACAATTTTAAGTACGTATCCATGTAGAAATATTCGGATAAATGCATTGTCTTATGTAGATTAATATTTTTATGTGTATTAATATACACAGATACAATTTTGATCATATTATATTCTTAATTTATATTATTAAGAACTCTACCTTAGGATCATAAATTGTCTATCTCTCCGTCAAAAGTTCCTGGGATTTGCTAACTGTGTGCATTTAAGGTCCACTCAGATTTTCTAAGAACACCGGTAAGTTAGCATTATGGTTTTTATAGTGAACCATTTTGAATTATAGTGATAAAATAATTATAAACCTTCATATTTTATGCACATTTATAATCATATAAAATCAATATACATATTTTGTGTGAAATCATGCTTTATTTCATCCAGTCAATTTTCTACAATGCTGAGCGACATTTAATTTAATTTATACAATATACACGGGGTATATGTACATTCAATATCATTTAATCATGTACACATCCATACATACTGACCCACACTAATGTATGTTCATATGCAAGTTTGGAACAGCGAACAGTTCTGTATTTATATTGCGACCGTCTTGAATATAAAACTATTTGAAGTATTTTTGCGATATAAAACTATTAACTTACAATCAAACTCCGTTAACGATTTTTAACTTCTCATAATAAAAGTTTTATTTCATTTTTTTAATGTCGCACAAATGTACTGGTACACATAATTATCAATAAAAAATATTTCTTTAACTTAGAAAATATTTTTTGGGTATAACAGTTCTATACCATTCTGAAAGCATTTGGCATGGATTAAACAATATCTGGCGTTTTGCCATATTTCCATTTTGCCATATTTCCAGTAAAACCGTTTTTATCTTGGTTCTATTTTCTTCCCATAAATGTGCAATTGGGGTTTGATCTGGAAATTGGGGGTGATCTGAAAAAATATATGCGGTGTTATATGCTGGCCGCATTTTAACATCGGTAGTCATATGTTTTGGATCGATATTGTGTTAAATGTTCAGATATATATTTGGATATTTGATCCATTAATAAGTTCAAATAAACTGCTCTGTCCATCACCCTGACGAAATATGAGTGGCTTACGCCTAGATTTGTTAGTTGGCCTAATGCAGCCCCCTTCTGATAGTCATTATTGGTTGTAATTATTTTCCAAATCACTTTTGACCCAATCATGATCTTAATGATTCCTTTTTACTCTATCGGGGTGACTTAAAAACCAAGGGCAGCCTTGACAAAAAAAAAAATACAAAATTATTTTGCAGGGAGATACAGTCGTTTATTTTTGTTTTCGAATGTCATGTTTGATTTCACTTACATATTATATAGGAGCAGAGGTCGAAAATAACTCACTCCACTTAAAAGTGTTCTAAAAGTGATTTATTTTTTAGGAAGGTTTTTATGTTCTTATGCTCGCTCAATATAAATGTAATTATTTATTATATTTAATATTTAATTAAGTGAAACAAATACCACTCATGCACATCCACTTAATTTTTGTGTTGTACTTTACAGTTCTAATTAGACACTTTGAACATATGTAACCTTTAAAGTGTTTTCGGTAAACTTTTATTTTTTCGTTTAATATAAAACGATCAACACAAATATTCAGAGAAAATATATAAACACGATCGAGTGCACCGTATATCTTAGTGAGAAACACATTCAAAATAAAAGAATTAATTTTTTTTCGACCTCTGCTTGGGACTGTTCTAATTGACAAATATCTATGATTTAAAGTAAGCTGAGATAGCTATTAGAGGTCAGCTATTAGCTAATAGCGTTGCAAGATGGTCAACAATAGAATTAATTTATAATATCGCTTGAACAATAGGTCACATTTTTATACCCTGAACCCATTAAAATTGGTTAAAAAGGGTATAGTAGCATTGTGTAAATGTATGTGAGAGGTAGAAGGAAGCATCACCAAATCAATTGTCTTTTTTTTTATAGCCATCACCATTTCCGACTCCGAGTTGACAAAGCCATATCCGTCACAAACTCTCAAACTATTCTCTCCATGTAAAAGTTGTCGTCATGAAACTTCATAGGCAGTACATATGTATGTACATATACGGATCAGATCTTAGATCTTGTAGGAAAACCTTTTGATTTTTTAAATATCTTGACCATCCCCGGTATTTGCCATTTAAACTATGCTGCCATATATAAGTCAAATCTAACAAGATCATACTACTTTATTATATAATATTAAAATATATAATATTTATATAATTTAATTAAATTAAATTATTATATCCGAACTATAAGAACCTCATAGACTAAATTACAACAAGACTAAAATAATTATTTTAAAATATAGACTTTAATATATATATATTTAAATAAGGAGGGTCTTATGGTTTGGCTGCTGCCAGCCAAATAATATTACAATAGGCTTAAAAGATATTGATTTTCTGCCGAACCAACAAACATATGGCGCAGAAAACTAAGAAAATAATTTTTTTCGGCAGCAAAAGCCACTGCAGGCAATAACAACACATTCAAATATGCTGTTATGTATGTTTATTCACACACATACAAACAGAATTGCTTGCACGGCCCTCATAGAGCCCAATCTGAGACTATATTCTATTTTTAGCGTTTTCGCTCTTTCGGCAATGGGGTTATATTTTATTATATTAATCACATATATAGCGTCAATATAATGAGAATATTTATTAATCGGTTAACCTCTTTTAGATTTTCTCTACTAATTTTACATAAGCCTCAATATAATTTAATAAAAATATTTAATTATTATACATATTTATCAAATATTATTCTTTAATTGCACGCGCTGATTTATAGTAAGTGTTAAAAAGTTCCACTTAATGGTATTTTACTCACTTGTAGAAAGAAAACATGTAATGTATGTGTATACTTACGTATGTGTAATGCAGATGTTAGGCCTTAGCCTAGAACCACTAACCATACAATGCATAGATATACCAAACTGCCGAATAATCGAAACACGATAAATCGCAACGAGGGGACTCCAAGGGTGCCTGCGACCATTTTTTTATGCCCTGGGAGAGTAAGACTGCTGCGAGTGGCATCCTAACGACGGACTCGAAAGCCGAACGTACAGTATGAAGCCGCATATCGCTCGGCGCACAACGTCGCTGCGGGTGATGCTATTTATTAATATATGTATGTTAGTTTTAAATCCTTACAGCCCAAATACATATGTGTGTGTGCGTGTGCAGAGTGTGCCTCGCTCTCACTCATTGCTTTGCACCCTTGTGTGCATCTATTTCTCCCTGCATAGTTTCTCAAAAAACCCTGAGATCTACAAACATACATATGTTTGTGTTGTGTGGATGTGCGCACAAGTAGATAACGGCGTTTGTCGCGCGGCAACGAGTTTTTCTTCAATTGTGTGCCTTTTGGGTCTTTGATAAGAAGAATCTGATCTATTTATATTTAATAAAAAACTTAAATGACCAAAATGAAATATTTATAGTTTATATTCTATATTTTTTGTTTACTGTGGGGTCCTATTTTACTTTAAATAAAAAGAAACTAAGCCACATTTCTGCAAGGGTAATTGATCGTCGGCTTGTCAAAGAATTCTAAAAAAATACCAAAAATTAAACATTTTCAAATTTTGCGACTTGCTTTCGAGTAAGCAGTTGTATGAAATTACTAGCGAGTATAACCCGGCCTTGCCCGTGGCACGTATGTTATAAAATCAATGTTTTAAAAAAGCTTTGAAAATGATTTTGAAACTGATCGGACGGGAATCAAACAACTTTTATGCAAATCGGACAAAACTTAAAATTCACCAAAAAAAATCGTTGAAATGCATTTTCCACCGAAGGAGTTTAGACTTTGCGAAAAATGTGAAACACGTCTCAAATGATTTTTCTTATAGATCTTTGGAAATAAATTTGAACACAAAACGTGACCCACCAAATTTTTGACCTCCATTTCCACCAAGGAGGAATGGATTTTCCTAAAAGTGTGAAACTGCCCTCAAATGAATTTGAACAAAGATCTTTGAAAATAATTTTGAGGCCAATCGGATTGTAAACAAAAAAGTTACATACAAACATTTTTCGCGACTTTTCCACACTTGCGGGTGGATTTTCCCGAAACCCTGTTGTAACGTGCACCTACACACAATATTTGGTAGTTCACAATGATTGGAAATGTCACAATATTGGGTAGTTCACAATGATTGGAAATGTCACAATATTTGGTAGTTCACAATGATTGAAAATGTCACATCAATTTGTATGCTGCGACTGTTCTAGAAACATTATTGTCGCTTTGCTTAGAACTGTTCGATGGGATACGAAAGGAAAACGAAGAACGTTGAAGTTAGTTGCTTCCTGAGACGCCTAGTAAACGCATCGAAACTCGCTGCACTCTGAAACTTTATATAATGGAGAATAGTTCTCAGACTCCGACATATATATATATATATATACATTGAGAGCGCAGCGAGTTTCGATGCGCTATATATATATATATATATATACAATCAGCATGCAGATATCTGCATATAAAATATCGGCTTGCTTGAAAACTGGTGAAATGTTTCTGGCCAAATTTAAAAACAGGCAGAAGGAAACATCACCGACTCCCATTGAGTACATATATTCTTATCCAGGACAACGAGCTGACTCGATCCAGCCATGACCATCTGTCCTTCCGTCTCCGGAACACGAAAAACCACAAAAATAGAGACTGAAAGTTTAAATATATTTTCACCTATACCGTATGCCAAATTAGCTTATATTCTATTGGTCAATATCCCTGCCCATTGATATTGGTAGATTACCTACATCCATTCCCACAAAATTGAAAAGAAGCCCATTCAAAATGGAGAAAGAATCATCTATTTTATAGTTATAGCCAGCCGCCCGCCTGCACCACATAGCTAGAAATCAAATATCGAAATCAATTGGAACTATTCACAAATTTAAGACGCAACTTTAAAACAATTGTCTTCTTTAGAAAATACGACAATTTTTTAGGATAATAAAACATTTCATAATAAGACATTTGAATTATATAAACATAAATCTAATTTCTTTTTTGTTTTCATCGAAAATGGATTGTTGGTATGGCTGTCGAGTAGGGGCGATGGCAAGTAATTGGGTTGTTTCCGGGTTCGCGTGCAATTGCGGAAACTTCTTTTAAAAACTTATTTGTATTACTGCTTAAGCAAACGAGCTCGTAGCGCAGTCTGCGTTTGGTGTTGCAAGAATAGGGTTCAGGGTATCCCCTAGTCGAGAATTGCCAATTCGAGCAGAGGCTCTTAATTGTTTGCTGTAAATACGATACACTGAACAATTCTTAATGTAGTCATCTGTTTTCCGTCTTATATTTGGGAACGACTAACTTTTACTGATGACATCTGTTACTTTATTTTTACCTCAATTTCCCATTTCGTTGCGATATTTAAAAAGAACTTTGCCATTGACTCAGGTACATTAAACATCAACTTGTCTTTACATTTTTTATGTAAGACTCCAATTCTCTTGTCATATAGTTTAATATTTCAAATTAATAATCCTGTCTTCCTTACTCTGATAAATAAGTCAGTTATCTTAAAACGTATTATCGTCTAAACCCATTATGGTATTGCATCTACACAGTGTGTCAACACGATGCATCCTTTTGACTGACCTTTGTTCTTAATTACAATACAATCCGTTAAAACTTTTAATGTAGTAATGTAGTTCTGTCTCGTTTCTTAGGTCATATCGCTAATAATCGGTGTTTCCCACAATATTTTTTTGTGTTTTTGTTTTTTATACTTTTGAAAGGTCCTGAAGTGGCTAGGCAATTTTTGATAAATCTGCGGAAATTAGAGCACACCTCCAAAAATCCTTGAACCTCTCGTACCTTGTTAGATATTAGAAAATCGTTTATAGCATTAATACCATTTTCATTGGCTTACATATTTTTTTTAAAATCACATATTCCAAATATTTCACTTTTTTTTTTTTGAAGAAAACTACATTTGTCCATTCTTAATTCGAGTTTGTTCTTTTTTAAAAGTTTTAATACATCCTTCAATATATTCATATGTTCATGATCTCTTGTTGCGAACATGATATCGTCTATATATACCACAACTTTTCCTGCATTTACAATGTCGCCAAAAACTTTATTAAATAAGGTGAAAAATAAATATTCGAATTGCCCTAAGGGCGTTTTAAATGCAGCATATTTTGTGCAAATGTATGTAACAGGCACAAGGAAGCATCTCCGACCCCATAAAGTGTATATATTCTTGATCAGCATCAACAGCCGAGTCGATCTAGCCATGTCCGTCCGTCCGTATGTATGAACGCAAGGATCTCAGAACTTATAAGAGCTGGAGACTTTAAATTTTAGCTGTTGGTTTTGCCTCGTTTCCAAGTAATCGATTAAAATCGATATCGGAATCTTTTTTTTTTTTTTTTAGCAATTTTGGTAAATAATAAGAGCTTAAGTCACCAAATTTGACATGTAGCTTTTAAAATAGTATATATGTATATATCAAGTATCTTTCCTTTTATAGCTATCACCACCTCCCCACTACTACCTTATAGCTATAAATCAAGTAAATAAGCTTATTTATGCTGCCCACCATTATAAGCCAAAATTAAAATGCAATTTACTTTTTGAAAAAACACAAATATTCTATAGCACAATAAGATGTACTGTAGAAAATTTCATCAAATTCGGTTAACAGAAATGATTAAAGTAAACGTGTTTTGGCTTTCCTCGTATCAGCGGCAGCACGCGAAAATTTCAAAAACTTTTGTATACATGTACACACATGTATATCATGCGCGTCTGCTTTGAATTCTATCAACAGCATTGCAATAGCGATTGTATTATTTTCTGTGCTGCTATTTTAATTAGGTTATTTCTCATTAGGACTCAATTGTTGGTGTGGCTGTTGAGTAGAAGCGGCGGCATGAAGTGCATGAAGTTCTTTGGGCTTGTGTGGCTGTTGAGCAGCAAGTAATTCGGCCAGTTGAAAGTACAAACCCTGCCAAGGGAACTTTTTTTTTAATTGATCTTTATTACTAATGCAAACGAACGCGTAGCGCGCGCTGCATTTGGTGTTGGAATAAGAGGGTTTAGGGTAAGCCCTAGTCGGGAGCACCCGACTAGAACCTCGTACTTGTTTAAGTCTAATTTAGAAAAGATTTTTTTTAATAACTCGTCCATTTTAAATTTCGTCTATTAATGGTATTGGATATTTTTCCTTTGTAGTCTAGTCCTATTATTTAGTTGTCTGTAGTCTAGAAACAACCCAAACCCGCATGTCTTTTTTTTTAACTGACCCTGTTGGCCGTTAAATACCGAATGCCACACCTTCATCTATGATTTTTTGAACAATTGGCACTTTCTAGTACGATAATCATCGTGGCACATAGCTAAACGCTTTGCTATCTTCAATTTCAAAACCCATTTCACACTTTATCGCTCTATATGTCGTAGTCATTTTCAATAAGCCCCACCAGCTCGAATTTTCTTTTAAAGTTTACATAATACATATAAACTTTCGATTTTTCTATTAAACCGTTTAACGAATTTAATTTTGGTTTTTTTTTTCAAGAAATCTGCCTAATATAATCGTAAATCCCATAGATTTATTGTCAACCAACATAAGCTTAACTTTTATATTTTTATTAAAAACTAAATAAAACATTGTACATATCCATATATTTTCAGTTTACTTCCATTAATTCCAACATAACTTCTACTTAAATTAATTGTGTGTCGCACATATGCCCGTTTTATAAAGCTGATGAAGCAAACCTCCTTTCTTTATGGTTTGAAAAACTTAGTTTTAAGATCAACCCCTTTTCTTAAAGTCGGCCGCTTTTCTTACCTAGTATCGAAGCACACCGTTGAATTTAATGTCACACTCAAATATTGGTAATAACTCTTCGACTATTTCTAATTGTATTTTGTTCTTTGCATTATTTGCCTAGTTTTGTTGTGTTCTTAAGTTTTTCAGTTTATGCTCTAATTGCACGGAATCAATCCCAGTAAAATGGTCTTCTTCGCTTTTGTGTTTTGCTTCTTGTTGCCATCTGCCTCCTCTATATGGCCCTCTGCCTGCTCTGCGTTGTTATGGACGTCTGCCTCTAAGATGTTATTGTTGTGGCCCTCTGCCTGCTCTGCGTTGTGGCTGCGGTCGTCTGCCTCGTCTACGTTGTTGTTGTTGTTGCGGCCGTCTGCCTCTTATGCGTTATTGTTGCTTTCTAACGAAATTACGCCATTTTTTAAAAGCAATGCGTCGATTCGATAATTTTCCATGTGAGGCCCTGTAGTCTTTAAATTAAAATATTTTTTGTGCCGCTTGTCTTCAAATTATTTGATATGCACAGGGCCTTTAAGTCTTCGATTAAAAGCTATATTAATTCCGTTGCTGACAAGTGCATGTCCCAGTTTAGTGTTTTCTTGTTTATTTCTTCTGGCGTGCTTAAGACCTTTTCGGATAATTGTAGGATGTATTTAGATATCTGAATTGGTTGTTTTATTTCACAATACATTTATTATTTAGTTTTCTTTTCCAAATCTAGCTTGCTCGCCGACACCTGGAAATCGCGTTTTCAAGCTTGTGTCTTCCTTTCTTGCCTTATATAAATATCGATTTTTAACATGAGTTCTAGCCTTTAAAATCGCTTGGGTCCTACAAACGGACGCTCGGACAAACAGGCAGCTAAATTGATTCGGCGGTTGATGACATTGTCGAAGATGCTTCCTTCTTCTTGTTTCAATATACATCGATGGGTTTTTAAAAAAAAATCGGTCCTTCGGACTTCCGTTGCACTAGTTAAGGAAAGACAAGTTAAGGCAACGTTTTTTTTTTATACCTTTGCAGAGGGTATAATAATTTTGTCGTGAAATGTGTAACGCATAGAAGGAGACATCTCCGATAAGTATATATATTCTTGATCAGTATCAACAGCCGAGTCGATATAGCCATGTTCGTCTGTCTGTTTCTATGCAAACTATCGTCATGAAACTTTGCAGAAGTCCCTCTTTCGGAACCAGCTGGATCGGATCACTATATCATATAGCTGTCATAGGGACGATCGGTCGAAGAATAGGTTCTTATATGAACAACTTTTTTGTTTAATAAGATATCTTGACCAAACTCGGCATTTATTAGTTCCACTATGCTCCCTACATATATTTAAAATCGTATTTTAATCGGAACACTATACCATATAGCTGTCATAGGAGTTATCGGTCGAAAATTAAGTTCTTGTATGGCAACATATTTTGATATCCAAGATATTTTTATCAAACTCAGCATTTACGAGCTTCACTACTCACATATCTGCAAAACCGTAAGGCAAATATCTGCAAGGGTATTAAATCTTCGGCGTACCGAAGATAATATTTTTTTCTAGTTGTTATAGTAATTGACTCGTTTGCATCAAAATCCCTTATCATTTAATCTCAACAACATTCATCAGTTTCTCTGCGCACTTTTATTCTCAAAGCAAATTGAAAATTGTAAAAAGAAATAATTGTTTATTTAAAGATTTTTATTTCTATGCCCCGAACCCATTGAAAATGTGTAAAAAGTTTGTATTGGGTTTGTAAAAATATATGTAACAGGCAGAAGGAAGCATATCCGACATCATAAAGAGAATATATTTCTTGTCAGAGTCAAGTCGATTTAGCCATGTCCATCTGTATGTATGAATACACGCATCGATCTCAGAACCTATAGAAACTAGTAGTTGACATTTTAAACGTAGACCCTTTTAGTGCCCGCGCTGGGCGAAATGGTTTCCGGTCATTGACAACTTGTTCCGTTCAAAGCAATAAAATTCAATATTGAACCTTTTGTTTTGCTCAAAAAGTATTAACTCACAAGTTTGACGCTATATTTTTTATGCATTCCGCCCCTTATCCCGAAAAATCAAAAAATGTTCAATTTTAAGACTGTTGCCGCGAGCTGCGTATAATTTTGGTAAAATAGGTTCAGGGTATGCTCTCATCGGGTACTTCCCACTAAAGCACTCTTACTTATTTTACATTAGTATGCAAAACCGAATGGGATTTAGCATTTATTTTCATCATACATATTTAATATATCAAATACACTTTAAAAGCATGTGTATTTATTGTAATTTTTACTTTGTCATAACTATATTTTATTGTCCTTGTAGGGCAATCTCTACTAAAGATTATTATTTTCACTGTAGTTGCCCAAGTGTAGAAAAGTCGCCAATGAAGTTGCGGTCTTCAACTTATATCTAAGAATCTTTTTAAAAATTTATTTCACTTTTATGTTTAGTGTCGGATCGTCTCAAACTTATTTTAGAGATCAGTGGGAAAATTTGTTTGATACGTGTTTTTGATAGGTCCACCGCTCTTGGATGGCACATGAAGGTGGTCAAAGGTTTAATAATAATTTTCATCACAAGACTAGCATGGGCGAAAACCTTTGGAGCCATTTTCTTGTTCCTTATTCGATGGACTTTAAACATATATTCAAATAGACACGCTGTTCAAAATATTAGATTTAAATTTTCCATGGGCGGGAACTGGGTGAGGCATTCCCGGTAAGTCTTATATAAAATGTATCTAGTGCCGGCTAGAAGGTAATACTATCTACAAAGTTTTATTTCCAGTTTATGAGGTAAACTTTATGTCGGCTGTGCCACGTAAAATTTGTATTGGAAGCAATAGTCATGTGCTACTATATTCCGCTTTTGAAACCAGAAAAGTGGACCTGTGTTGATCAATTTTGCACACAGAAAGAATTCAAAAATTAAACATTAAATCGAAAAGACCTGTCCCAATTTAATGATGTACTTTATTCTACACTTTAGCAAACTATAATATCTAGTGCTTTTTTTGAGATAGCGAAAATAATGTTCTGTTCTAAAGCTTTTAAAAATTAACCCCAATTAAAATATAATATATGTCTGTGTGTTTCCTTATTAATTGTTTTATTTTTAAATAAAAGTATTTTTCCTTCAATTTTATAGCTATAAAAAAGCGGAAATTATAGCCGAAAATTAATACTAACATCAAAGAAATAAAAAAAATATATATATATATATATATATATATATATATATATATATATATATATTTAACTATATTAAAAAGTCGACCATATGCAGATATTACACTAGCTTATTTCATGCTAAAACATCTTTATAAACGAAATGGCAGCGACAAATAAAGAAATTTTTGATAAAACACAGTTTTCAGAGCTGTTATCAAAATTGTCCTTAAAAGATGTGTTGAAACTTGAATTTCGAGGTGAAAATGATAACACGTTGGAAGCTATGGTTATTTGTGAAGACCAACAGAAAAAAATGTATTTATGTAAGGTTTGCAAAGTATTTCAATATGGAGAAAAGAATTTATTTAGCCATCTTGGTGGAAAGAAACATTGTTGTAAAATGGAATCAGTTAAGCAATTGTACCTTTCGACGGATAAAGGGCATACGATTGTTGCAAAAAAATGCAAGAATGTAAATAACATAACAAAATCAAACCTTGCTGAGAACTTGAAAGATAAGGAAAAAATTAAAAAATCCTGTGATTTTAAGAATAAATCAGAGTCCTCTATTAAGCCAAAAAATATACAATATAAAACGGAACGTGAACAATTAATATTAAAACCAGCAATCAACAATGTAATTGGTGCTAAATCTACTGGAATTGATGCCACAAAAACAATTTCATCGAATGCCACTATAAATCATGTATCGAACGAAGAGCTGGCGCAAAAATTAATAACGTCTGTTGATCAGAAAACAATTCCAGCAAAAGGTGATTGCGCTAAGAAAAAAATGATTACTATAAACCAACCTGGGGGGAAAAAAATACTCGGATGTGAAGATAGCACTGTAAAATGCAGAAGTGATAAATTGAAAACCTCAGCATGTTTTATAAAGAATAAATATGAAAGCGAATTAAAGAACAACATAATTTTGCAATCACATGTTACAGAGAAAAAGCACGACGAAAAGTTGGATCCAAGCACAAAAACAGATTCTGTCTATGCGATAAAATCTGCTGCCCAATCTAATATTGTAATAAATCCACTTTCAATATCAATATCAAAAACCACAAAAATTTCTTGTGTTCCAATATCAAAATTGATATGTTCAAAGCTGACTACGGAAAATAACCATAAAATTGACCACACATTATCTGGATTTAAAGCTTCAAAAGATATTTTGAATTCTATCCACAAAGAAGATAAATGTGATGAAATCGACACTATTACACAAAATTTTAAAACGGGAAAGGTAAACATCCAAAACAGTAATATTTATTTCCCATCATTATCCGATTCACAAAATTCCACTTTTGAATCTATGTCAAACATAACTACAATCTTGGGACTTTTAGGAGTTGAGTACGTTATCAAAATTGTAAAAAATCTAAAAGATGGAGCTCCAAAATTTTTATGCAGCTTATGTAATATTACTACCGATGAGTTATCAATGCATAATCATATACTAAGCTACAATCATCGTTTAAAATTTTGTGAAAAACATTTTCCAACAGCGATTCGGCAGTACAGACAATATATTTCACATGTACCGGAGCATCATGTTTATAAAATATTAGCTCCAATATTAGAAAAATTGGCAATAGCCATTGAAAAGCACCACGGCCGCGAAACTGCATATCTTTGCTACGAATACTCTTTTACTAAAAATCGGCAAAATATTGTTTCAACCGTTCTTAATCGCAGACATGCATCAGAAGTGTTAGGTCCTGCATTTACTCATGTTATAGATTCCAAAGATGTGGATTTCTTAGTTGAAAATGCTATTACAAACAAATTGCCAATCACAAAGAGTAACATTGTTTTTAACAAGGTCATATTAAACACTGTCAACGACCCTAATAATATAATGATGACTCAAAATGAAATAGCCAACCTTGTAAATTTGAATGAAGTTAAAAGAATAGAAATTGTCGACGATGAAACTCATAAACGAATGGTTGATATGTTTTTAAGAGATACCAGAAATACTCAAACACTGCGTCATAAGCAAACGTCTCGAATTTCTAAACGTAGTCGATCGAGATCAAGCTCTTCTGACCGAAAACGAAGACGATCAATTCCTTTATCTATTTCCCAATGGAATATTGAACGTAAATCGTTGTCCCCATTAAGGGATGGTGACATTTGGCAAGCTTATCGGCACATGGTTGATCAAAGTGTACGCAAATTAAATACAACGTTTGAGTTATATAAATCAGATCCTGAAGAACATCCTCTTTATAAAGAAGAGTGGCAAAAATTCTGGAAGCGGCGGAAAGACGAACTAATTGCCGCTGGCATAAACCATCGGTCTTACAATTATCAAAATGAATGGATCCTGTTTTTCAACGCGCGCTTGGAAGAACTCTATAATCAAGACGTTGAGTACATTAAAATTAAGTGTCGTGAAAGGTTATGTTTGCCAATGATTAATGACGAATTATTAAACTCAAAATATCATGTTCACATTGATGATAATTTCTTTGACAGTTTTGGTCCCATTAAAAACAATGAAAATGGCGATAAATTTAATATAAAATTTAATGAAAGTGCAGGCAACATAAATGTTATCCATGTGCTTCGACTATTAACTGCTTTAGAGGATCATTTGGGAAGCTTGGGCCCTAGCATTACGGAATTATTGGCTAAAGCACTGCAAATTTTTAAACTGCATCCAGATAAAGCCAATATTTTACTTCTCACTAGTGAAAATTGTGCTATCTTAGAAACGGCAAAGGAAAAGTTTACAGGTTTAATAATTTCCAAAATGTTGGATCCAGTTCAGGAACGTGCTTTAAAAAAGGCAATCAATGATACCGAACAATTATTAATTTTTGCAACAAATAAACGGACAGAATTAGAATGCTGCAATACAGAGGTCAATGTTGGTAATCTTGAATTTTTACAGAACTCTCTTAGTAGGGTGAATACTAATAAATTAAAAAAAAAACAAGATCGCGTAGATACAATAGAACTTGCGTCTAAGCTGGCTACGTCATTGATATCTCAAGGAAAAACAAGTATTAACCAAGAACAGCTACAACAAATTGTTCAAGTCTATTCTCTGATTGAGAAGAAGAAGCATAGAGAGTCGACCTCGTCTACTTGATCCGTTAGTAGTTTAGTTAATCGTTAATCACCTCATTCTACATATAAACGAGAATATCTCAAACGTATAACGAACGTATAATTTAAATTATTACGACGATCGTGCTGGCTTCATTTAAAATATTTACAGTGAATTGCCGAAATCTACATTATTTGTCGTGAAACAAAATTTGAACACTAGTGCAATTTACTTATCTGCAAATATGGATCGCAAAAATAACATAAATATTAAAATAATAAAAAAAACTGAATTCCTAAGCAACGTGAAAGACTCCCAGTACAATCAATACGACTGCAAAAAGTTTGACAACGGAGAATAAATAGTTCATTTAAATTTTGTTTTTAAAAATAAAAGGAACCAATCATCTCTATGTGGACAACAATTATTGGTCTATTCCAACTGATATGAGTACTGGAGGGAACACTATCTGGATGTAATGCTATGAGTTTAAGATTAGATATTCATATTATTTTAATGTTATGGATTGCAATTTATTTAAACTATTGTTTCCAAATGTATATTTAACCATGTACATAAAATTAATGTGTTATGTAAAACTATAATATAAAAAAAAAACAATAAATTAATGTGTTAATTTAAAAAAAAAGTGTTATTTTTAAGTGAACATTTGCAAATTTTCCTAACATTTACGCCTCTAGTTTAAAATATATTATTAAAGTGATAATATGATAATAGAATGCCATAAACTTTGAATACTTAAATGTATATATGAAAAATACATTTTTTTTTTGCTAACAAATTCATGTAATAATAATAATTATCATAAAAACCACTTAATTGTTTTATTTCGCACTAGCAGATATAAGGCGGACTTTAATAATTCTAAACATGCCAGAGTCTCGGAAGTTGTTTGTTGTTAACATAAGTGCCAATAGTTTCAACTACAAGATAACGCAAAGATTTGAAAGTGCTGAAAATGATAAACCAAAGAAATTTCTCATTCATATAGAAAAATATATTGGTATGTGTGAATATCAGCGTCCAATTACACACGGATAGTAGTGGGTGAAAAGAGTTAAGACAAACAAGTAAGAGGCTCTAGACGCGAGTACGCTGAACCCTCTTCTACCAGCATCAAATGCAGGTCGCGCGACGTGCTCGTTTGCTTTAGCAGTAATAAAAATTAAATTAAAAAACAAAATAGTTCCACCAATTCACCCTTAGCGAGAATAAAACGAAGTCAAATAACCACACATACACACAGTACAGAATACAATACAATCCCAGTCGCAATGCTGTTGATAGAAATCAATTAAAACGCGTAAGAATGTGTGCAAATGTATACAGAAATTCTAGCAATTTGTGTTAGCTGCCCCAACCACGTGGGCAGCCAAAACACAACTTAATTTAATAATTTCTGTATTCCTTAACCTATATTGATGAAATTTTCAACAGTAGATCTTATTGTACTATAGACTATTAGTGTATTGAATTATAGCTATGTGGTGGTAGCGGGGTGGTGGCGATAACTATATAATGAGGATACTTTACCTGTTCTATTCTAGAAGCTGTGTGTCAAGTTTGGTGACTATAGCTCTTATAACTTACGTGATTGGCTCAAAAAACAAGATTTTGATATCGATTTTTATCGATTAGTTGGAAACGGGGAAAGTTATCGAGTATCGGAGGCAAACTCGTACTGCGCGGCCACAAGGAGGAACTATATTCAAGTCTCTAGCTCTGAGATCCCTGCACCCATACATACGGACAGACTGACGGACTTTATGGGGTCGGAGATAATGCTTCATATTGCTTGTTACATGCATTTGCACAAATACATTTTACCCCTTTTACCAATTTTTAATGGATGCAGCGTATAAAAATCGAAGTCGAGAAAACAAGAGTTTGTCTCTGCAGCGGCTGCCTCGTTGACTTTTTTTGGGTCCTTTTCGTAAATTAAAAAAAAAATACTAAAAAAATGTAATCCAAAACGACTTTTCTGATCTAAGTGCCGATGTCTTGCGCACCATTCTGCACAAACGACTTGACTGAGTCTGCAAAAGAATACAATAAAAAACTATTCCTCTCTATATATAAAACAGTTTGTCCTGACTGACTGACTGATTGGTGATCAACGCACTGCCCAAACCGTAAGAGCTAGGAAGCTGAAATTTTCACTGTAGTTACCTTATGTGATGTAGGTGCACGTTTCGGGAAATTCCACCCGCAAGTGTGGAAAAATCGCGAAAAACGTTTGTATGTAACTTTTGTGTTTACCATCCGATCGGCCTCAAACTTATTTTCAAAGATCCCTTGTTCAAATTCATTTGAGGGGTGTTTCACTTTTAGGAAAATCCATTCATCCTTGGTGGAAATACAGGTCAAAGATTTGGTGGGTGACGTTTCGCGCTCAAATTCATTTCCAGAGATCTATAAGAAAAATTATTCGAGACGTGTTTCACATTTTGCGCAAAAAATCTATACCTTCATTTTCAAAGCTTTTTGAAAACATTGATTTAATAACATACGTACCACGGGCAAGGCCGGGTTATACCCGTTAGTAATTAATAAAACAAAACGAATTAAAATAGCAGCATACGCACATAGTTCAGAAAACAATACAATCGCAATTGCATTGCTCTTGATAGAATTCAATAACAATGAACATGTATACAGAAATTCTTCTAATCTGAAGTTTTGTGACTAGCTCTAAAAACCTAAGAGATTTGCTCAAAAACCAGGGTTTCGATATCTATTTTTTTTCGATCAGGAACGGGGCAAGTTATCGATTATCGGAAACAAACTTTTTCTGCGATATAGATTCTTTTAGATTCTTTGGGGTCTACTTCAATTTGCAGCTTATTCCTAATTTCATTTCTCGTGTCTAAATTACAATAGCTTGTACCAAGTATTCTCCACTAAACCCTCTTTTTCAATAATTAATTATTTTCTTTCAGGGAATTCATTGACTACGCCAAGCTAGGGCCATATACAGGATGGGCCGAAAAATCCCCCGCCCCTCCCATCGGGTCATTGATTTCCCATCCCCAATTAAAATATTAAGGAAAGGACCCTTACAAAATAACGTGAACTTCTGGAGTTCCAGCTGTACTTACCCACTCATGTATTTACTTATTTATTTTATGCGCATTCCCGCTTGTGCATTCGCATACCGTTGCAATCAGGGCGCTGAACTGAAGCAATTTTAAGCCAATGCGGAAGTTATTAAGAACAAAATTAGTACGTGTGGGAGGCACTCGCTAAGTTATACCCACATACAGTTATGCGATCCATTAGACACAAATGAGAGAATCGAGAGCAGTGAGCAATTCTGGAGTTCCAGCTGTACTTACCCACTCATGTATTTACTTATTTATTTTATGCGCATTCCTGCTTGTGCGCTCGCATACCGTTGCAATCAGGGCGCTGAACTGAAGCAATTTTAAGCCAATGCGGAAGTTATTAAGAACAAAATTATTACGTGCGAGAGGCACTCCTTAAGTTATACCCACAAACAGTTATGCGATCCATTAGACACAAATGAGAGAATCGAGAGCAGTGAGCAATTCGGTAGTAGAAGCGAAATGGAAAAGGTCAGCAAAACATATTTGATTTCTGAAAGCGCATCGAAGTCGCTGTGGAACCCAACACTTAAAATCGGTCTTGATTTTTAGTTTGAGCATCTCATCTATATGTTCTATGGTTAGAGGTTGTAGCCTCCCAGACTGTTCGCTGGGCATGTCCATTGCTGGGAGAAAACAACGTTTTAAGACATGGCAAGGCCTTGTTTAGTCATTCTCATTGGTGTATACCAAGAGGTGATAGAAAATTTGTAACATTTTGATAATAAACTAAATTTAATTCTATTGAAAATTATGAATTTCATGTATTATTCCCAAAGAAGGCCGTGGTATATAAACACAATATACGTTGCTGATATATGCAGAGCAAAATATGTCGCTGAACTTTTCAGCAGGACAACGATCCTAGACATACTTCTAATCTCAGAAGAGAATGGTATACTTGTGATTTAAATAAAATCCTAATGAAAATCTAGTGAGTGAAGAACCAGATATGGGACTAAGTACAAAGTTCGAATTAAAAATTACCTAGACCACCAAAATATACATTCTAACATACAAAAAAGAACAAAAATAAGTAAAATAGAATGCAAAGAAGCATACATGCCGCGTGCTGCACACTTTACACAGTGGCTGGGCTTCTTCCCTGATCCACACTCTATTGGAAAAACACGTTAACAAAAATTAGCTTATAAATCCAAAGATTTCATCGAGATATCTAAATGAAACAAGAACATCGAATACTGATGCTTCAATTAAATACCTATTTATTTGATGTAATTTGAGAATGCATACGAGCTTATAGTATGTTTATTAATACGTGGATACTCATACACACATATGTACATACACATCAACTTAAACATATTTACCGTTGTTAATTAAAGGGAGCATTACTAAACAAGTAACAGGTTCTAGTCGGGAGCTCCCGACTAGAGGATACCCTGAACCCTCTTCTTCCAGCACGAAATACTGCTTGCGCTACGCGCTCGTTTGCTTTAGTAATAAAGATCAATTAAAAAAAAAACGTTTCCTTGGCAGGGTTCGAACTCGCAAGTAACCGCACTACTGCCGTCGCCTCTACTCAACAGCCATACCAGCCAAAAAAAAAAATATATATATCCCTCGGTAGGTCTGGAACTAGCAGCAGACCACACTACCTGCCCCCGCCTCTACCCAACAGCCACACCAATTATTGAGTCTTAATGAGAAAAAAACTAATTGAAATAGCAGCACAGAAAACAATACAATCGCAATTGCAATGCTGTTGATAGAATTCAAAGAAAACGCGCTAGCTGCCGCAAACACGTGCGCAGCCGAAACACATTTTCTTTTCTGTTTCTTACCCGATCTTGATGTAATTTTCATCAGTAGTTCTTATCGTACTTTAAAATATTCGTGTATTCTCACAAATGCATTTAAATTGTGGCTTAGTATATTGGTGGGCAGCATATGTAAATTGGTTTATTTACTCGATTTATTTTTGTGGTAGCGGGGAGGTGGTGATGGGTATAAAATGAAAGATACTGATATATAATACTATTCTAGAAGCTACATGTCAATTTTGGTGACTCCAGCTCTTATTATTTACCCAATTGCCAAAAAAACAGTATTTAGATATCGATTTTTATCGATTACTTGGAAACGGGGCAAGTTATG